>NW_026057584.1:88394564-88624756 GCF_023721935.1 Panthera uncia
TTTCTTTCTTTCTTTCTTTCTTTCTTTCTTTCTTTCTTTCTTTCTTTCTTTCTAGCATCTTTCTATGGGCAGCTTTTGCTCCCAGGAAAATGAAGTTAAAGAAAAGTTAGAACATGATTTGAGGGTCATGTAACTGATTCACTCAACAAACATGTTATATAAATAAAAGCAGGAGCTAGGAAAATATCATGAGAAATAATCATGTTCTGTTTCATATGTTTACCCTATACCCACATAAGGAGAAACAAAGAAACCACCAATGACCCTTTGAATTTATAGTGAAAGTCAGCAAGCATTTTTTTTCTTTCTGTACACATCTGAAAAACATCATACATCTAAAGGGACATTGAATTGACAGAGCAAAGGTAAATTCTATTTATTAAGTGTGTATGAAAAAAAGGAACATGCATACATTTATTCTTTTCAGCCAACACAAGGTGGGGAGTAACAGTCATAGCATTAGTGGTTAAGAGAAGGTGCTTAGCAATCAGAAGAGTTTTGGACTCCTAGCTCAACCTGTGGGACTTTCAACTTCTCTGAGGCTCAGTTTTCTTTCAGTGAAATAAGGCTAATAATAGTCTACTGGTTGGGATTACTGCAAAAATTAAATGAGTGAATATATTATGTGCCTAGCATATATTAAGCAATAAAAAATTCATTATTATCATTACATTGTTATTATAACTATTACTATTATTATTATTATCCTTATAGGTTCTGTCTTTTAGAAACGTTATCAAAGTTTATTCACAAGTCTATGACATACCTATGCTTTGCTACATGTTACAAGCAGAAAAGATCTTTCTTGTTTTCTGCCATGTAGCCTTAAGAAATCTGACACTTGCAATTAGCAAGAAATGCATTCTGGGAGGAAAATGTGTAAACATCTGTAGGAGAAGGATGCTATCTAATGATTCCAAATAGCTACAATCTCTTCCTTGTTAGCAACATTCTTCTGTGTCCTTTCTTTCTAAGGGAAATATAAATGTTAGACTTTCCCAGCAGACATGCAGTGATCTTAATGGCATTCTTTCCTTGGGTTTCAGGCACTGCCACTTGTGCGACTGACATGTTCAGCTGTCAGGGCTCCCATGCCTGTGTGCCACGGCACTGGCTTTGTGATGGTGAAAGGGACTGTCCAAATGGAAGTGATGAGCTCTCCACAGCAGGCTGCGGTAAGACATGTGAAGGAAAGCTGCCGCAGCACCCTCAGACTCTTGCTTTTGTAGTATTTACCATCTCACATTTTCTCTCACTTTCCCACTCCCTAGACTCACACATAGTACCAGAATTAATCAGGTGGGATGTTGTCATCAGAGTAGTTCAGCAACCCCTCTAACCAGCTACTGTCCAGAGATTTTCAAACATGAACATTGGGATTACCCATTTAAAAACCATTCTGATGAACACAGACCCATCTCTTCTCTTCTGAGATGATGTAGCTATCTGATGTTGTGTGACTATAGTAGATTTGTTATTTTCTTTTTAGAACCCCACCCCCACAAAGTGTTTTAGATTGCCTATTACAGACACTCTATAAATGACTGATGTGATCCCAAATAACTACTGATCAGAAGGTCAGTAAACACCTATTAGTCCTGAGGAGAGGGTATTAACCCTTAGGTCAGGTAAAAATAGTATGGATATAGCTGAATGAAGCTGGGGGATCAGGGGAACACCTTTGGAGGTCAAACAATTTACTAAGTTTCTGACTCTTGGTCACCTCAGGAAATGTTCATCACGGAATTACTCAGTAGTAAAAATTTAGATAAAATATTTTGCATGATCAAGAGAATGAGGGGCCTGAATATTTGAAAACTGTCCCAAGGTCACATAGGGGATCCATTGAGCTGAGCAAGTTGTCAGAAGCAGTGCTGTGAATTCTGGCCATTAAAATGAATTCTGCCAATCATTTCTCCAATGACCTGTCTTCAGGTCTTTAATACTGTATTTGAAGCCATAATATAGGTGTATGTCTGTGTGGGTATGTATATATGGGTGGACGGGGTAGTTAAAGTGGAGAAAGAAAAAGAAAACTATGAGACAGGCCTATGTGTTCAAAACTCATGCTATTATAGAATAGTTCACTTTGATATTGAAACTGATATGTGTGTCTGTAAAGGTCAATGGGGCCACTGAGGGCTACATAACAAAGGATTACGCGTCAATTCAGTGATCCAGATGGCCCCAATATACTATTGCTATTGTAGTAAGTTAACACTCTGGGAGACATATTAACACTTTTGGACCACATGGGTGCTGTTAAGTAAATTATGCTAAAGTACAACAAATTGTACTCAAGTGACCTGAAAGCGTTAATGCCAAATAAGCCTCTGTTGCTTGGCGTTTTAAAGAATAATTCATGTGTTAGAATTGGCATAATTCACTTGAGTTATATAACTGTCACAGAGTTCAAAGTTAGCGGAGTTATTAGTAACTGAATTTTACTATGATTATAATGGGAAGTTTTAATGCTACTTCTACATGGCTTCCATATCTTTTTTGAAAACAAATTTGTTGGAAATAAGTTACACTTGATTAAATCCAAGGAATCCTTTTTGTTTTACTTACCCATATCTCTATTGTAGTCATTACAGACTTGAAAGCAGAGATTTCCTTTTTTGAATATGGGTAAAAGAATAATTATAATACTTTAAATACCAAATTAAATATAGAAGATACTAGGTCATCATCAATAAATATTATATAACAAAGGGTAAAAGTGTCATAGAAGGATTTCAAGGAAAAGAAATAACATTATCTTAGTAATGAAGGACAAAGAGAAAAAAGAGAGTTATTCTAGGTAGAGAGAAGTACCTATTAAGACATGGATGTGGTGGGGGGAGTTAGAAGGCATGTAAATTTTTTCAAGTGCCCATTATATGTCAATTATATTGTTAGGTTGTTTTATTTACATTATTGAATTCCCACAGTATCTCAATGAAATGTTTTTGGGAATCTGCCAAAAATAGTTGTTAAATAGATGGGAATTTAAATAGCACCTGGGAATTTACTGAGTACCTAAAATAAGCTGATCTGCTTCATATACCTTATCTGGTTCTTGCAAGAAGTTTATCAGACGGATCTTATCATTCCCGTTAAGTGAATAAAGAAACAGATAAAACAAGAAAGTAAAAACCTTCCATAAGATATAAATCATAAGTAGCAGAGTGACTTTTTGCAAAACCTTTCTCTTTCTAGTATACTATAGTGACATATATCAGATACTTTTTTTATTTTACTTAAAAGTGAGATATAATTGACATATAACATTATATGAGCTTTAGGTAAACAACATAATGGTTTGGTCTATGTGATATTTTACAGTAATTACTATAATAAGTTTAGTTAGCATCTATTCTATAGCAGATTTTTTATATTCAAAATATCTCAAACAACCTTGAGTCCTAACATACATTAATCTTTTAAATATTAGACAAAGTAATTGAAAATATTTAAATGTTCTCCTCAAACCACTATGATTCCATGCATATAGTATTAAAGTTTATTTACTCTGCAAAACTTACCAGTTTTTGGACTTTTGCTGAAGGTTATTGGACATTTTGGTCAACTATTTTCCCCATTGGTTAGTACCCTTGTTAGAGCATTGTTTTCATGAATCAGGGTTCCAAAAGAATCAGTATTCCATTTCATGGATCAGTATTCTTAATTTGATGTGGTACTTACTTGTTGGGCTTATCAGACCATAGATCTTAACCTATTTCAATATCCCAAAGTCACCCAAGTTTTATTTTCATCTTAGAAACAATAGTTTTCTTAGCTATTTTGATGTTTTCTTTTCACTTCCATCATGAGCATTAGCACTCGGTAGTCTTTTCAGGTTCATTTTTCACAAAGAAGCAAGGTTTTTATCACTTTACTAGCAATCCTGCAGGCATAAGGAGAGAAAAAACCCAGCCACATTATTACAGTTGAATGATTTTTTTACCACTTATGAACTTTTGATTTCATCCTTTAGCAAACTTACAAATTGCTAAACGGCCTGAAATTTCAGGGTCACTGTGGAATTGGTGAATGTATTAATACTAAAACTTTGAATCAGCGTTCATATATTTCATATATAAATATATGCATGTTAATATATATTATGAATTTATATGTATGTCCATATATATATTATGAATGGAATATTGAGCAAACTTTTATTTTTTGGTAAATAACTATGAATTATTGAGTATAATAGCATACATTCCCCAAAGTCCTAAGGTGGGGGAAGATGAAATAGGTACTCATCTAACTTTATTATTTGTGGTATCTTTATTAGCTCCCAATAATACATGTGATGAAAATGCTTTCATGTGTCATAATAAAGTGTGCATCCCCAAGCAGTTTGTTTGTGACCATGATGATGACTGTGGAGATGGCTCCGATGAGTCACTGCAGTGCGGTAAGTATACCCAAACTTTTCATAGAAGATGTTGTCAGGCTGAGTAAGAATCTTTTAAGATATCTTAAGAATTACATAAATACAAGAACAACACATTTCTTTATGCACTAAGGACATGTAAACTCAGTAATATATAGATGTGCCACAATAACTTCTTTAAACTCTAGCTTAATTACACATTGACTTGGAGATCATGCCTACGTGTAGCATATTCTTATTAGGAGCCACACAGGGAAATGTTTATGAAAATGTTTTTGGTTTAAAGTGCTTTAAACTTTAAAGACAATATATGGCTAGCTAGGTCAGTCTTATAGCCAAATGAAATACTTGAGTGAGAGAAAAAAGAATTCACAACTATCAGAGAAATTGGATACGTAATATTTTCCTTTCACCTTATCCTTTTACATGTACACTTATTTGTTAAAATTGAATAATATAATGATAAAATTTATCTTATTGCATATATATTTATAGGACCAGTACATATATAATATACACACAAATACAAATATAACTTTTGTAGTGAAAATCATTAAAAATTCCTAGTTGAAATTGAATTCTTACATGAACCTAGTATTTTTGTAAGAAGCAAAAAAAAACTTAAATACATACATGAGTAAACGTAAAATGAAAAACATTAAAATCCACATATAATGATGAATGATGAAAGGCAGTAGATTTAGTGCCCTCTTTTGTTCTTCCTGTGTTGTGTCTATAGCCTTGGTTTTTGATAGCAATCTCTGATAGAAATCATTGGATACCAGTTTTTATGATCATTTCACCATTAAGTCATAGATTCAATGTGATGTTTTAAAAGATACATCATAGCTCAAGGTGTTAATCGGAAGTACAATTAATTCTGATTGAATACCTTCCCTCTGTTAGACACTTACTCAGTTGATATGGAGATGAATGGGACAGAGATAGAAGAAATTGCAGACAAACAGGAAGATCAGAAATACAATATAGAAAAATAGCACACATTGTCAGATGGCAATAAGAATCACAATACATGGGAGCAAAGCTGAGAGAATAATTTTTGAGTCACTAAAGAATACAGAAGCAAGGATTGTTAGAGAAAGTCATATTTGGATGGTAGAGAACATACACAGTGGTTAAAAGCTTGGACCTTAGAGGCATACAGCCTGGGTCCAGATCCTGGCCCTGCCCCTTACTATCTGTGTGATCTTTGAAAAGTTATTTCACCTTTTTGTACCCAAATTCTTCATCTATTAAAAAAAAAAAATATATATATATATATTTAAATATATATATTTAATTAAATATATATATTATATATATATTATATACATATATTTGTTATATATAATGTATAATATATATAATGTATAATATATATATTAAGGATGTTAAGAGAATTAAGTTAATATTTGTAAAGTGCTAAAAATAGTTCTGCACACATAGAAAGTTCTTTATATGTTTACAAATGACTGTAAATTGACATGGTTGAAGAATAGCAATTAGTCTTTTCTGAGGTAAGTTAGAAAGTTGAAGCTGGATTCTAAAAAGTCTGGAATATTTGTTAAGGAATTTGTTTTTAATTATTTGGCTCCTAGTTGGCAACACACATTTGAAATAGGGAAATGCCACAGTCAAAATATGTTTCAGGACCATCTTTTTCAGCAGAGTGGATGAAATATTACCCTGGGAGAGGGGAGACATTAGGGAGAAAGTAAGATAACTAGAAAATTATTGCAATAGTTCTGATGACTAATGATGTGATGATAAGCCAGGGCAGAAATGGTGGAATGAGGAGAACAGAATGAGTCAGAATTCATCTACGGTCAGATATGGAGGAGAAAGGAGAATTTCTAGCTCGGATGACTTGGTGGATGGTGTGTTACTATTAATGAACGTTGGAACACAAGAGATTAAGGGCCAAGTTTTGCAGATGGAGAAGAGAAATGTAAAAAAGAATTAATTTTGGATACTTTGAATATGAAGTGTTAATCAGACAATCACATAGAGCTGTACAGTGAGTGTTTGAAAATTTAGTTCCAGAGACCAAAGGATAACCAGGAAAATAAGATTAATTTGGTGGTCATTGGCATAAAGATGATATTCAAAATGTAGCCAAGAATGAGAACACCCAGCACTGCAGAAAGGAAAAGGGGAAAGCAACATGTTGAAGATTGAAGTTAGGGCTTCACCTGCAATATTTTAGGATGGAACAGGAGTTGACTTCATACAGAAAGAAGGATAAAAGGGAACAGCAAACGTGAAGTTAGAAAGATGTCCAGGAGAGTGGATTATAAATATTAAATTAGGAAATTATTTACAGGGTAGTGTGCTCAACATCAAATGCTGAAGGAAAGTGAAATAGATAAAGAGTCTGAGACACCTTTGAATTCACTTGTCACTTGGTATTTGTTAGCTCAAAGAGGAATTTCAGAAGGCAGATGTGGAAATGGATATTAATGAATTCAGGAAGAGCTGGAGATAAGTGAGGAAACGCTGGCTAGGGTAGTAGGAAAGAAGAGTAAGGTATAGTTAAGAGTTATGTGGATGGATTTTTATTGTTACTGGGCTGGGAGAGACTTGAATGTAATGTACATATTGACCTATTGACTGAGGAGAATGAACTAGTGAGGAACAGGAGGGAAGAAAGACCAGGGAAACTGGAGTATTTTAGAACTCTCTAATTTTGCCATTCTATGTGACAAACATCTCAATTATATAATCATTGTTGAATTATTTTTCTATTGGAATTTTGTCTATTTGTTAATAAACATACAGATCTTATTCCCTCTTTTCAAAAGTAGAATATTTGCCAGATTTACCAGAAAGTTTCTTAATGGAAATGATAGTTTTTATGGTTAACAAACTTAGGAGAAATTCAATCTAATACTCATAATATTCAAAATCAAATGAGTTTTACTTACAAACAGGCATAGATATGAACATTAAAAATTGATGGGTTGATACTGTGATTTGAATAAAGCTTTTTAATACCTCTAAGTATCAATATATAGGATAATTACTATAGTTTTGTTTTTATTGCTTTATAAATTTACTTTTCTTTCATTTTAGCAATGTCTTTACACTTTCAACACTGCTTCCCAAACACAAACATAGCATTACAGCTTCTGAGAATTATTATTATAACTCGGAATCACTTCATCCATATGTTCTGGTGCTATACCTAATCAAGCTTAGTCTTGAAAAAAAATTAATAGCTTTATTCTTGTTTTTCATTCAGAGGGAAATTTTTAGAAGACAGATAATAGGTGAACAGAGATGGTATCGTATCCTCGAGTATTGCATTTCTGTTTCCTCACTCAGAAACACTAAGATTGCCTTGTTTTTTACTTTATTTTCTGGCCCTTAATCCTACTTTTCAACCACAAATATCTCTTCATTATGACCACTGTTCCTAAAAGAAATTAGAAACATTTATCATAGGAGACATGGGTAACTCCCATGGTTAACTAGGTATAGTGTACATTGGGGGATGTAGTTTTAATGAGTATTTGTTATATGAATTAGAAGGTTTGTTTTTTTGTCTCTAGCATATCGACAGTGTAATGTGGAAGAATTTAGTTGTACTGATGGACGATGCCTCCTAAGTACTCAATGGCAGTGTGATGGAGACTTTGATTGCCCTGACCATTCTGATGAAGCACCTTTAAACCCAAAGTGCAAAAGTGCAGGTACAGAAAATATATAATATGCTTATTCCACAATTTGCTTTTTACTTTATATTTTTAAGTATTTTTTAAAGTTTATTCATTTTTAAGAGATAGAGACAGTGTCAGCTGGGGGAAGGGGAGGGCAGAGAGAGAGAGGGAGACACAGATTCCAAAGCAGACTCCAGGCTCTGAGCTGTCAGCACAGAGCGTGATGTGGGACTCGAACCCATGAACCATGAGACCATGACCTGAACCAAAATCAGACGCCCAACAGACTGATCCACCCAGATGCCCCCGCAACATTTGCTTTTTAATGGCAAAACTGTGACTCTGATTGTCATTCTAGTATGATATTCAAGGAAAAATGCAAATAATTAAGCATATGATGTTTCAAGTGATACCATGCAGGATCCTAGTAATCAACTATGTTTTGAAACTACTTTTAGAAATTTAAATCTGTGCCAAAATACAAAGATTTGAGGCAATGAACTTAATGAATCCATCGCCTTGCCCCCTTTGAAAAAGTTATTTTTTTCTTAATACATGATTATGTGAAAATAATTTTCTGGTATGGTCCTATTTGAAAATTTAAACATAAAATAAGCTGAGATTTACTGAGAGAAAGTCTGTATGAGTCATACTTAGGCACAATGAAATAAATTGCATATCACTTGAACAGAAATACATACATAGCCAAACTTGGTCTATTTATCATTTCACTATTCCAAAGACTGAATACATAGTCATATATTTAAAATAAACCCAATTGCTTTTTTCTCATGTACTTTACATGCTAATAGGCTTTCTTTTATCATGTATGATAATGAGTAATATTCAAGTCATCAGGTTATAAGTACCTGCAAAACCTAAACTCCTTTCCATAGATATATTTGGAAAAACTATTATTCACCACAAATGTCCTTTTTATGCCCTGACTTAAAAATGTCAACGTTATATTTCCAGGAAGAAAAAGAATTTAGGAATATCTACCGATTCTAGATTCTTAATTTTTAGTGACATATAATTTCTTAGAGACCTGTGGCTTGAGGGAAATGTCAAACTATCATCATACTTTTAAATTTCATCTTCACAATATAGGTGAAGACAGAAATACTCCATTAATTTTACTAGAGATGCTTATTTTGATTGTTAATTTTCATGGCAAAGAAAGATTTTCAATAAGTGTTGAACATGAAAGTACATTTTGCCCTTGATTTTTTTTTATATTTTGTGTATAAAATATTACACTATGTATAGAGAATTGTAGATGCACATATATTTACCATAATTTTTGACAGATAAGTTATCATATTTGTGAATGTTTTCAACAATTGTAGTATAAAGCAATGGCATGCCCTTTATGTTCCATTTGTTTTATTTTCTTTTTCCAGAACAGTCATGCAACAGTTCATTTTTTATGTGCAAAAATGGCAGGTGCATTCCCAGTGGAGGTCTTTGTGACAATAAGGATGACTGTGGCGATGGCTCAGATGAGAGAAACTGCCATATAAATGAATGTTTGAGTAAGAAAGTCAGTGGATGTTCTCAAGATTGTCAAGACCTTCCAGTCAGTTACAAGGTAGGTACTCATCAAAAATAGCAAATCACATGATACATTAGAATTTGAGATAGTGAACGCTATTTAATCTACTATAACTGTAAGACTTAAAATGCATCATAATATTGTTGAAGATATATGAAAATGTTGAACATTTTCAATGTATGCTGAACATAAAGAAAAACAAAATCAACAGAAGACCAGTGTTTAGGAAGATACTGCCATGTTGGTGGCACAAAAATATGTCTGCAACTCTTAAGTTCTCATTTCTTCCCTCATTCTTTCTCCCATCTTTGAAGTGAAATGGATTTAGCATCTGTCTACCACAACATTGGATAATACAATATTTTTCATATAAACAGAAAAAAAACAGAACACATGAATTATTAGGACTGAGTGCAGGTACACTAAAAATATATCATGCCTAACATCCTAATTGACTTTTGTTAGTACCATTTTCCTGAGGAGGGTGATTCACTGACAAAACTGATTGGCAAGAATAGCTCTTAAAAACATCTCCTTTTCATTCATGTTGGAAAGGAGGATGCAAATGAACATAAAATTAAAGCTGTACAGTAAGTTTGATTATGGTTGGGGAAATCTTAGGAAGAGCAATTCATTCAGAAGTCACGGTTTTTAAGTGAACACTAGTTCTGTCTGAATCAGCAATAGGACAGGCTCCTCTAAAACACAGACTCAGTCTAATGCCAGTTATACTATTACAGAGGTTAGATTTTATTCTACTGAATTCCACACTGATCAGAACACACCTGGGGTACTATGCACATTTATGGACAGGGCATTTTAAGAGGAACCTTGACAGATTGTAGTGTATACAAATTTGTACATCCAGAAGCATAAGGAGTATGGAACACACACCTTTAGGAGTTTTCCCTGGAGCAAAGATGAATTGTTATCTGTATTCAAATATATGAAGTACTGGAATAGGGAGCAACCTAGTCTGAGTTTGTTTCGAAGGTTGGAATTATAAATTAGGAGGCGGATTCTGTTCAGTATAAGGAAAAGTGTTGTAAAATACTCTTTACTTGGAAAGAGCTGTCTCATTTCTCACTACTAAAGAGGTTAAATTGTGGCTATCTTTCTTTAAAGCATGCTAGAGAAAATATTTGTATATTGCAAAGATGTTGTATCTTTTTTCTTGCCAGCTTTGACATCCCATGATAGGCCACTTCTGTCTAATGGTAAATTTAGCCAACCACTTTGGCATCTGTAATCTCTGAGTTTCTGGTATTGTGATTAATTTAACTACATTGATAGGATTTAATTGTATGTAGATGAAACCAGAAAACTACAATGATCATTTTCCTCTATGCAAAAACAGGGATAAAAACCAAAACACTAAGGAAGCTACATTTGTTATGAAAAATATTTTTTTAGTTTGAATACTGTATTAAGACTTGGTTAAATTTATAGACTTAAAGGGGTGCCTGGGTGGCTCAGTTGGTTAAGCGTCTGACCTTGGCTCAGGTCATGATCTCACAGTCTGTGGGTTCAAGCCCCGCATTGGGCTCTGTGCTGACAGCTCAGAGCCTGGAGCCTGCTTCAGATTCTGTGTCTCCCTCTCTCTCCGCTCCTCCCCTGCTTACACTCTGTCTCTTTCTCTCAAAAATAAACATTAATTTTTTTTTTTAATTTACAGACTTAAAACACACGTGTAGTCACTTATAACATTGTATTGTTGGTAAAATGAAACAAGACAATGAACCAAAATAACTCTTAATGAGATGAGTATCTATCAGATAATCAATTTTGGCAATAAATATTTTGAAACCCAATGGAGCAGAAAAAAATATTATTAGTGACTTATGCACAATGAATATAAAGTGTTTCTTGAAATATTAGGGAACAGGTCATAGAAATATTACAGATAATTAGTTACAATTTCAATGCAGAGTTTATAAATAGTGCTTTAGTTGTATCTGTATAATATATTCTATATTTCTATATGTTTATGGAATTTATAAATCATAGAATCTGTCTGTCATCCATCTATCTAGCATCTGTGTATCTTTCCATCTAAAAACTTAAATTTCAAAGTAGATCTCCTTAAATTTTTTTCTACGTGTATTTAAAATCTATCATAACAAATATGGTGGTAAAACCTAATAATCATAGAATATTAGATGACCACCTTTTGATATAACATCCAAATGAGCTTCAGTATTTTCATAATGCCTGCATATAAGAAGTACTTAGTACTCAGAAATGCCATATTTAGAAAACTACTGTGGTAGAAATAGATATCATCCAGAGCATCATATTAAATCGTACTATTTTAATTACTTTATAAGACCATCATACAGAAATACTTGTTTGTTGATAACTTTAAAAAAATCAGTATTTTCACCTTGACTTCTCAGAAGGGGTCATAGAATGAAGTGAGAATTCTAGTTAAAATAGGTAATATATTTATTTAATCATTTAGAAAGTCTCTGTGTCTGATACCTGACAGAATTGCTATGAATAGCATTCTTGAATATGTACACATGTCAAAACTAATGAATAAAATAAAATATCTTTTGGGGAAACAAGACCAATATAAAAATTCAAGCAGAATCAGAAATGAGAGATTTAAATAAAGTTTCAAAGCTAATATTTTACATATTGTGTTAAAAATATGTATATATGTATACATATACATACACATACATACACACACTTATATTTATATTCATGATAATTTGTTGATAGGAAATTGAGTAAAAAGCCTTATATACAACAAAATGCTTATATATTTGGGGGGGGGGAAGTCAGCTTATTGGTTTCTCTTTTCCAGGAAATGGAGAAAAATATCCAGTAACCCATTTTTCATTACAATAGCTATAGAACATGGCAATAAATCCTCCACCAAATTCTGCAATAAAATGAAAATTGCTTACAAAAGCAAAATTTAGACCTTATGGACTGTGAACAATTTGCACGTTTGTTGTAAGACAAATACAGTGTATCTAACTATTCAGCAGGGAGTAATAACATTTACTAAAGCAAGGATCTTATTTTGATGTGAAGGATAATTTACCATGTAAAAATAAATGTACTTCTGGGAGAGAAATAAGTTTTAATGTATGTATTAGAAATAATATTTGTAAAATATTGCTTAAAAAGCTACAAAGAAACTTCTCTGAATTTAATAGGAAAAGTTTGGGTAGCTATATTTCTTTCTGGTAGCTATATGATCCTATATAAAAATAAATACAAATCAGGAAAATTTGAAGTCATTCTTGATGGTGAGAAAAATTAAGATGATATTGAAAATACATAAATCTCACTTTCATAAAAAATGGGTTTTTTTGGTAAATGAAAATGAGAAAATTTAAAACTCATTTTCCAGTATAGATTAATCTCTCATCTTTTATCTTTGAAGGTACAAATGATTATTCTTTTATTTCACTCAACTTATGAAAGCTAGGCTGGTAGAATGTCCAACTGAGACCTTTGGGTTATTTGGGAGCAAAAATGTTTTTGTTAAAACAAGGTTAACGGATTGGGGGAAATGATCTTTTAAAAAAATCTTCCTTTTCAATAAATAATCTTTTAAAAACTTACTGATAACCTCTTAAACATATTTCATTTGTTTATGGAAATCTATATTTAGTAACTTTTACCAATTTTACATTAAGAAATTGATTTTCTATAAATGTGGAAGCTATTTGATATAGTAGTTCTATTTGATATAGTAGTTCTATAAACCTGATGTTAGCCATTCAAAGTGATTTTCAGAAATCCCATTAAAATTAGGACACTGTTTATTTCCTTTTATAATACTCTCTGAGAGGAATTCAGTACATTCTATTAAAATTCCTTTTACTTGTCCTAAAGTGCTCCTTGAATTCAACAGTGCCCTATGTCAGCCTATGGATCTCTGGTTTCTGGCCTAAGTGATCCCTACTCTAGTCCTTTTCAGTGATTTATTTTAGTATCCTGTCATTTTCTACTTGTGTTTTTTTAAAAAATATTTTTTAAAAATTGTGGTAAAATATACATAACATAAAATTTACCATTTTAACCAACTTTTTTCATTTATTTATTTTTGACAGAGAAAGAGAGCCTGAGTGAGGGAGGAGCAGAAAGAGAGGGAGGGGTAGAGACATAGGGAGAAAGAGGGAGAGAAAATCTCTATGCTGTCAGCGCAGAGCCGGAATGACTCGGGGCTCAGTCCCAGGAACCATGAGATCATGACCTGAGCCAAAATCAAGAGTCGGACGCTCAACCTACTGAGCCACCTAGGCTCCCCTACCATTTTAACAATTTTTAAGTGTACACTTAGGTGACATTAATCACCTCATTTTCCTTTGCCATAGCAAAGCACTGATTGTCCTGACTTCCTTAAACAGGTAGCAGGATAAGTCTTCTCAAAGAAAGTAAGAGTTTGATGAGGAGAGTTTAGGAAATCAAGCTGTGGCTCTTGTTTTGACTTAAAACAACTTGTAATTGCTGAGAATTATTAGCTAAATATTGGTGTAAATTGTTAACAATGAAAGCGCTTAAGCAATTCATTATGAGCTTAAAGCAATTCATTCCTTATAAAAGAACTTAGTAACAGCCATTTAGTTTGCTTTGGAACATTTCTGGGTGAAGATGAAGTGGCCTCTCCACCAAATAATGGTGTTTTTTTGTGCTTAAAAAACTCAATTGTTTGCTTACTATTTAATAAATGCACATATATCTCTCTGATTTTTTTCCCAATAGATACAAAGATCTGCCATCACATTTTATCCTCAGATAAATAATCTAGGTTATTAAATGTTTGCTTTGAATAACCCTTGGATACTAGTTACTCATAATGATTTAGGGTTTCTTTTTAACTCACTGTCCTTCTCAATATTCACACGTTCCTTAATTCCAAGAGTGCTAAAGAGTCTTGGTAAAGATTAGTATGATCATAATCATCTGGCCAATTATAGATTCATTTTGTATAATTATAATTCTCATATGCTGCCTGGCAGAGATTGAATATAGACCTGAAAGACAGTGACCAGTCACAGTACGTCATTATTTTCAGGACTGCAAAGACATACTATGGTGTGACATCAGAATTTACATGCTGGTTAGTAAATATTGCATATCATCATCAGAGCTTCATATAGTACATGATAGAGAGATGCTGAACAAAAGATATGATGACACAAAAATTGATTAAATTATAGTGGGAAATTATGTTAATATTATTTTATTTCTCCAAACAGCATCAGCATGCCAAGTTATGGGATCAGACCCAGTTGACCAATATTAATTGTGCCTTAGTATATGTTATAGACAGTCTCAGCAATCCTCTGGCTTTATCTGGGCAACTTCACCCGTATGTCTCTAGCTTTTCATCAGTTAACTAAAAATAATAATACCTACATCACTGATTTCTGTAAGGCCCTGTTGAAATAGCATATGTACCAATGCTAGTAATCTTCAAAGCTCTGAATAATCATTAATTCTTATGATCGTTAAAGTCTTCTAAAAAGTCAAGATAATGCAGTAGAAAAAGAATGAAGGAAGTTGACTAGTTTTGTGGTCCTTGCCATGATATGGCCACATGGCTTTGATGATGTCAGTTAACTTTTATAAAAATCTTGCCAACCTCGGATGATCAAATGAAGATATTTGGGAGAATTTGTTTTTAGCTTTAATATTACTTAATATACATAATTCTTATTAAAGGTTAATCCCTGGAGACAGAAAGACTTGCCATTATCTATTCTTTTTTTTTTAATTAATTTATTTTTTAAAGTTTACTTACTTATTTTGAGAGACACAGAGACAGCATGAGTGGGGGTAGGTCAAAGAGAGAGGGAGACAGAGAGTCCCATGCTGTCAGCATGGAGCCCGATATGGAGCTCAAACTCATAAAACCATGAGATCATGACCTGAGCTAAAACCAAGAGTCAGATGCTTAACTGACTGAGCTATCCAGGCACCCTGTCATTATCTATTCTTAAATGATTTTCTTACTTGAATCATGCTAAGAGGATATCCAATAGGAAAAGACAGTGACAATGATATGAAATGATTATACTTGTTTCTCATTCTTTAGTGCAAATGCTGGCCTGGATTCCAACTGAAGGATGATGGTAAAACATGTGTGGACGTTGACGAATGCTCCTTGGGATTTCCGTGTAGCCAGCAATGCATCAATACATATGGGACCTACAAGTGCTTTTGTACAGATGGGTATGAAATACAACCTGATAACCCAAATGGCTGCAAATCACTCTCAGGTATGGAATTGAACTTGTCCACTGATCCAGCCTCAGTTACACATATGGATTCTGAGTTTTATAGCTATTCTTATTGAATTCACTCCCCTTTGCTGTTTCTGAGAAATCAAAATTCTTCCTTACTTACCTTGATATAGGGATATGTCACTCTAATTTTGTGTGCTGTCCACAAACTGTTCTGTTTGTAATAAAATCGCATTATGGTCTTGTGAATTATTAAGTGATTTTTAGATTTTGAGAGTGCTCAGAGGTAAAAAGAACTATTTCTAGCATTTTTTCCTGCTACATCACAGGTTCTTAAGAGAAGGTTTGGCCAAGACTATTAAAGAGCCTATTGTGACTGTATTATAATAGCTTTCCTTCTCCCCTATACCATATATGCTCATATACATATGCCAAGAAGGTCAATAATGATAATAGTAATGATGATGACAACAATAGCAATAAATCAGCTATATAGGACTACTTGAATTCTTCCATAGACTCAGCAAATATTATTAAACTTCTCTTTGTTTCTAGTAGTGAGTTTCACTTTGCAAATTAGAAAATTTAATAGAACGTGGGCCATAATTTTAAAAATATTATAATTCATTAGGGGAGAAAATCACACATATTAAAATAATGCAAAGCAATATATAATAAATGAGCAAAAAAATGATACATAATATTATCTCTACCCCCTCACTTTCTGTGAATCAAACAGCATTCCTAGCTTCTTATGTATATGTATGTCACATTTCTATGACGGCGTAGAGTATATTATGCTAAGCAAAGTAAGTCAGTCAGAGAAAGACAAGGGGGTGCTCAAACTCCTGGCCCCTCAGGCATCAGGAATTCTTTTTTTTTTTTTTTTTTTTTTAAACGTTTATTTATTATTGAGAGACAGAGAGAGACAGAGCGTGAGCAGGGGAAGGACAGGGCAGAGGGAGAGGGAGACAGAATCTGAAGCAGGCTCCAGGCTCTGAGCTGTCAGCACAGAGCCCGACGCAGGACTGAAACTCATGAACCGCGAGATCATGACCTGAGCCGAAGTGTGATGCTCAACTGACTGAGCCACCCAGGCGCCCCTAGGAATTCTTAAAATTAGTTTCTCAACTGGTTAACCCTTTGCACATTATAGAGAAACAAACAAAAAAAAAAACCCTTTCAGTTTTTTTGTGTGTTTGTTTTATTTCACTTTTACTTATTCTTGGAGTATTCCTCACTGAATCAATTTGTATATTATTTGAAGCCTGTTGTTTTATTTGCAAACCTACTTGCTACATCATGCATTCAGCCACATGAAATAAGAAAAAAGAAAATCACAAAACCGGTCAATGTTTTTGTTACTTTAAACTTTTCAGAAAGGAGGGTATGAAGGAGATGAATGCTGATGATTACATTTTTTGTCTCATTATATCATGTGTCCATGCTGTAGTTGTTTCTCATTAGCAGCAATAATTAGAAACTAATAATGATACAAAAATGTGTTCCTGAAGCATAATTCTTTTGCTAAAGAGAAGATCGATTTTTTCCAACTTTATTGAAGTATAGTTGACATACAGCTGTGTAACATATAGCTGTGTGACATATGGCTGTGTAACATGTCTACACATGATACACTTTAGATATTGCAACATGAGTGCCACCATAGTGTTAGGAATCCCTCTGTCACTTCACCTAATTACCATTTCTTTCTTGTGGTGATAACATTTAAGCTCTGCTCTCTTAGCAACTTTCAAGTATGTAGTATTTTACCTAAAATCACCATGCTGTGCCTTAGATCCTCAGAATTTATTTGTCTTCTTACTGGAAGTTTGTATTCTTTAACCAACATCTCCCCATTTCTCTCACCCCTCGTACCTGGCAACCACCATTCTTCTGTCTGTTTCTATGAGTTTGACTTTTTTGATATTCTACATATAGGTGATAATCACATAGTATTCATCCTTCTCTGACTTACTTCACTTAGTATAATGTTCTCAAGGACCATCCATGTTGTTGTAAATGGCAGAATTTCATTATTTCTCATGGCTGAATAATATTCCATTGTGTGTGTATATGTGTGTATAATGTATAATATATTATATATGTACATAATATATAAAACATATAATATGCATATATATTATATACTATAAAATATACATATGTGTAAATACATACATATAAATTGACACATGCATGTAAACACAGATACATATACATATACTTATATATATGTGTATGTACGTCACATCTTCTTTATTCATCCATTGATGGACATTTAGGTTATTTCCATATCTTGGCTGTTGTGAATAAAGCTGTCATAAACATGGGAGTGAAGATATCTATCTTTCTCATCATGTTTTTATTTCCTTTGGATAAATACCCAGAAGCAAGATTGCTGGTTCATATGTTGGTTCTATTTTTAATCTTTTAAGGAACCTCCATACTGGTTTTCATACTGTATATACATTCCTACCGACAATGAACAAAGTTTTCCTTTTCTCAAATCCTTGTCAACACTTGTTATCTCTGGTGTTTTTGATGATAGATATTCTAACAGATGTAAGGTGATATCTCACTGATTTTAATTTGCGTTTCCCTGATTATTGTTGATGTTGAACATTTTTTGATGTACTTGTTGGTCATTTGTATGTCTTCTTTGGAAAAATGTCTATTCAGTTCCTCTGCCCATTTTTAAATCAATTTATTTTTGGTTTTTGTTATTGATTTGTATGTGATTTCTTTATATATTTTCAATGTAACCTGTTATCAGATATATAAATTACAAATATTTTCTCCCATTCCATATGTTGCCTTTTAATTGTGTTGATTGTTTCTTTTGCCGCACAGAAAGAAACCTTTTACTTTGATATAGTTCTGCTTATTTTTGCCTTTATTGCTTGTGTTTTTTCTGTAATATCTAAAAAAATCATTACCATGACCTTAAAGGAGACTTTTGTTGATGTTTTCTTTGAGGAATTTTATAATTTCAGTTATTACATTTAAGTAGTAAAGAACAGAACTACCTAAGTATTAAGGTAGACCATGACTGAGGTACCTGGGTGGTTAGGTTGGTTAAGCATTGGACTCTTGATCTCAGCTCAGGATATGATCTCACAGTTCATGAGATCGAGCCTGGTGTGAGGTTCCATGATGACAGCATGGAGCCTGCTTGGGATTCTCTATCTCCCCTCTCTTTTCTGCCCCTCCCTTGTTTGTACTCTTTCCCAAATAAATGAACATTTTAAAAAAAGGTAGACCATGACTGACTAATTTTATATTTATACATATAGTTGACAAGGGATGACAAGATCCCTTCAACCTCAGACTGACTCTCTTGAGTAGGGTTCTGAGTCTCAGTTTAGCATCAACACAAAGACTGAATGATTGATTGGGGATGCTGTCCTTGCTCATAGAAGGAGATGTCTGGTATGTGTGATACACATTTCTTTTTTTTTTTAATTTTTTTTAATGTTTATTATTTTTGAGAGAGAGAGAGAGAGAGCAAGCCTGGAAGGGGCAGAGAGAGAGGGAGACAACAGAATCGGAAGCAGGCTCCAGGCTCTGACCTGTCACCACAGAGCCCAATGCGGGGCTCGAACTCACAGACCGTGAGATCATGACCTGAGCTGTAGTCAGCCACCCAACCGACATAGCCACCCAGGCACCCCTGTGATACACATTTCTAATCCCTGACATAAAGTATGATAAAAAATAATACACTACCTTATTAATTATATACTTACTATGAAACTAAATTATAAGAAGAGGAAAGTAGTAGTTTTTAATATAAAGTAAACAAACATGACAATAGCTCTATAACAGTAAATGATTTCCAATAAAATCCATATTAAATTACATAAAGTGACTACTGTCTTCTTCATTGTTTTTTTCTTCTTCTTTTTTCTTTCTTTTTTTTTCTTTTGTAGTTTCTACTGAAATTAAATTTGCTTACCAGGCAACTAAGCATATGACTGCATCTTAGAAACAAAGCTATTTATAAAGAGTTTGAACAAAACTTTAATTGAATTGCTCTAGGATTATAACAATCAAGAATGTGGTCAATTTGAATTTAAATTATTCAGATATGTATTCAAATAAACATGTTGTATATGAAACTTTCTGAATATTTTTAAAAATCCATTTTGTTTCCAAAAATATTATAAAATGAAACCACTTTAAAGGTTTATATTTGGAGCATGGTCAGATTCCTATTATTATTTTTCTTAGATTCGAGAACAAATGAAATACTAAAATATATTGGAACAACTAAAAGAAGGAAATAAAGATCATTAAAAGAATTAAAAAGCAGGATTATGAGGAAAGGTGAAATTGATTAACAAAAATTATAGAACCTGGAATTCAGAAGTTATTTAAGAGAAGTCTCCAGGCAGATAAAAGAAATATGCGTAGGCAATGACACTCTTGATTTTCACCAAAGTCATTCTGACAGTATAAGCTGGTTATTTGATTATCAAGAAAGAATTTTCTGATTATATGAATGTTTAGCTGTACTGTAGTATTCTAAGATATGTGTAGCTTATTCTTTCCCAAAATTCATTTTAAAAAATCAGATTATGACACCAGATATTTTCCGCCAGTTGCAAATAAATTAGATAACCTGCTGTTCACAAAAACTGAGGGAAAGAGAGGGATGCATTTAGAATTATCTAGATTTTCTATACTACCTGCGTATCTGCTATTTTTTCATTTTACTGTAAATTGAGATATTGAGATATTCAGTGTGAATTTTTTAACCATTAATCTACTATAGAACACTACATTTAAATTTATAGAAATTTAAAGTTGAAACTAAGTGAAGTTGAAAGCCATACATATAAAATTCTAATTCTGTTTTTTTTTTTTTTTGTCTTGGTGTTTAGATGAAGAACCTTTTCTAATTCTTGCTGATCATCATGAAATAAGGAAAATTAGCACTGATGGCTCCAACTACACACTCTTAAAACAGGTATGATATTCTCATGATGATTTCATATTTAATATGGGTACTCCAGATATGCATTAGAACTGTAGAAATATCTCACAATTAGAATTTATGAAGCACTTGCTCATGGATACATGTATGTTTGTATAGGAGATTACGCTAAATTTTATTTTGCTTGAATTGTCAAAGGGGTGTTCCAAACACGTTACATCACACCATATCTAAGAATGTAAAAAATATAAGATAGAATTAATGGAAGGGAAAAACTGTCGCAAGAATCGCTAGATTAGAGAAAGCATAAAATTATCTTTTAAAGTATTTTGTATTTCCCCCTTGGAATTTTAAAAATTAATACCTTTTCCAGAATTTTAAGTTTTAATTCATAGAACTAAGAAATAAAACAGGACTGACGATCTCTAGCCTTTCAAATTTAGAATTAATAAGGGGGTGAAAGTATAATTGTAATCGAGCCATGATTCAAAGGTTCTAAGGCACATATCTTTAGTTCTGCCGTCTTTATCCTCAACCTGTCCACTTCAAGAGAATCTGAGTTGATCTGTTTTGATGTTTGAGTCCTATTGTCAGGGTTTATTTATATATGTTATTTAAGATGAAAGTTATGGTTTCCATTTTATGATAGGATAGAAAACTGAATTGCTCACCTCAACTTTTTATTTCTCCCGGTCTGCAGTGGAAATAGCATAAAATCAAATCATTAAAACTACAGTGATTACTACATGGACTAGAGAAATCACATGCAGTTAGTTATAGCATATTTTTGGTTGTCAGGAGAAATAGCTTCTTTGGCAAGATTCAGTTTGTATCTGTTCTGCTGCAAATGTCTTTTTGCCCCAGACTGTACAGTAGTGACATAAATATGTGAAAGCACTGTCTACAACAAGTGTGCCAAAAATAAGGATATTTCTTGTTCTTGTAGTGTGGTTAAGCCAGCATTATGCATAGACAAAGAAGGCCATTCATGTGGTGATTTTTAGCAACATAAAGAATACCTGAACTATTTTTGCCACCTATTGATGGGTTCCTCTATTGCTCTTGTCAGTTTCAATCATTTTTCTTATGAGTCTCATTTTAAGTACAAATATTCATTAGAAACTGTGATATTGACTTTTCCTGACAGTTAGATTTTCCAGTTTTCCTCTAAGCCACAGATTGAAAATGAAAATTTCACTTGAAAATCCAGATTTCTGGCTACTCATGAAAATAAATAGAAAGACATAGCAATGCTGAGCTCACATCCTTGAATGTCCACAATCCAAATTGTATGGCAGTTGACACTTTGATATAGAGGCCATGCTCTCCAATTCACAGGAGTCCTCAGACTTCCTGTGTGCTTACAACATGTCTCCTCATTCATGAATGTCTGTGAGGTTTAGATTTTTGTTCTTGAGATTGGAGTGTGCCACCGACATTCACTGTATCACACTGCCTCTCTCTAATGGTGAACCCTACAGAGATTGGGAAATATAAAAATATTTCCATGTTGTTTATAGAGACTAAACAGAAATCTATTTAAAATATAAGAATTAGACAGCTATCTCTTTAAGAGATGAATAATATAAGAGAAATAATTCCAGAGAAAAAGTTTTAGTATTTATAACTATGCTAAAATGGAAAAGTGTTTGCTGCCCAAATGTTTTTCTATATTATTTAACTTAATTCTTTTCTTCCACGCAGTCTAATTTTAAGCTTATAACAAAATTAGCAAATGTTGAAAATTATCTTTTTCTTTTGGAGTTGGTCTCCATACCCCCTCTAAGCCTCTCTATACCTTCCAAGTTAGATGTGCCAGTCCTTGTATGGCCCCTGCAAAAGGAACAGGCTTATTTTCTTTTTACTAGGTTGTTTTTGTGTATTTGTTTACGATTTCTTCCTTTTAGACTCTGCTATCATAGAGGGAAAAAGTTCTCTCTTTAGGACAGTCTGTTTATAAGCTCAGTTGAACTAATAACTAAAATAGCAACAATATTTATTGACTTCACGGAAGACTATTACAGAGCTTCAGTGACATCCCCTTGCTTTATTTTCCAATCCTGTGACTCAGGACATTTCTACTGGTATCCCTTTTGTTGTTTTCATAGCTAATATGTTATCAGAGATTGTTCTTAATGGAGCAAAATGATTTTTTCCTGTATGCATCATTTAAGTATTTCATATACCCAAACCACTTTAATGCACACTTTCAGATAGCAATTTTTTCCTCGTGGTATCTTTTTGACCATTGCCATCACTAGTACCTAAGTGGGGATGACTTCCAGATAGTTTTCTTAGTGTAGTGTTTATGAAAATGAAAAGGGAGTGAGAAAGATGAGGATGCTCATAAGGACTCTGAACATCTGTCTTTTGAAAGCATTTATTAATGTGACCACTGAGTAAGGAAATAGATACCCAAAAAACTAGAGACAAGCCTTACATCCAGTTTTGCCTGCAGTCTGTTTGGAATATATCATTTCTGTCAGGAAAGATATTTTTAACTGCATTTCATTACAGCATTATAGAAATTTTCAAGGAGTTCTAGGCAGTAGAAACATTTTTTTTCCTCAGAGATTTCTGTCTACATGTGCAGAATGAAGTAGAAAACGGAAGTAATTATATCTCCATATTTTCTCTCAGTGAAAATAAGTGAAAAAACATCCTTGTCTTAAATGTGAGAGGATTGTGTGTGTGTGTGTGTGTGTGTGTGTGTGTGTGTGTGTGTAGGTTATTAGGAAGAACGATTTACCCTAATATCTTGAATTTGATTCTCTTTGTTGTAGTCCATACAATCTCATGAAGCTTTACAGTGAAAAATTTTAACAGGTCGTAGATTTTTTTTTTTTTACCCTATGTATTCTAAAATGTAGTTTTAGGTAGGCCGGCTATAATTTAAATCCATACACCACATACATAAAGAAAATGTACTTATACTTTAATAACATGGATGTTAGAAATTAAATGCATTAATCAAATATTAATTTTATTAATTTAAGTGCATTTCTCAAGTAGCTTTCCAATGCTATCCACTTCAATCTCTGCAGTGGCTTTTATTCCAGTAAAATTGTGTAGAGAAACAAAACACAATTTCCTAAATTAATCATCTTGAACCAAAGGGTGCAGATCTTCAGCTATAGAAATGAAAGAAGCAAATAGGATTTTGATGAAACCAATTTTCAGCTCTGAAACCACTGAAATGGCTTTAGTGTTTAGACATTAGTTTGCCCATGCCCTTGACTTTTTTAATGTTCCTTGCATATGATTCTGAGAAGAGAGAATTGCAAAGTTTTCTGTGGGGATTAAAGGGTAAAGCTGTAGAAAAATGACCAGCTTAGATAGATATGTCAGAATTCAGAGCTTCAGTTCCTCTGCATTTATAGCTTTCATTTAATTATAGTTGAATTGCTAAATTTGGAATTGAATTTTCATTATATAAATTGATTATTGTAAAAAAAGGAATAGGATAATTCTGCCATGACTGGGTAAATCTTTCCTAAAGTTAGTGACAAGATTCTGTCTACCTTTTCTCTGTAAAACTCCAATTCATCCATCTGAATTGCAGGCCATCACAGAACCCTAACCCACTTACCATATTCCTCTGGTGTTAAAAACACTTGAACAGAAAGGATATTACAAACTCTATTGAAGTGCATTTATTAAACTTTCTACAAAACTTGGGCTATACTCAATTTATATTTTATTTTATTTTTTAATTTTTATTTTAATGTTTACTTATTTTTGAGAGAGAGAGACATACAGAGTGCGAGTAGGGGAGGAGCAGAGAGAGCGGGAGACGCAGTACCCGAAGCAAGCTCCAGGCTCTGAGCTGTCAGCATACAGCCCGACGTGGGGCTGGAATTCACAAACTGTGAGATCATGACCTGAGCCAAAGTTGGACACTCAACCAACTGAGCCACCCAGGCGCCCCAATACTCAATTTATATTTTAAAACTTTGATTTTGCATGGACAACTTCCTAGATATGCATGCTGAAGTGCATTTAATTAAGGGGAATCCTCCAAGTTTTAGCTTGTGAATTAATATTTAACAAATCTTTTGAATCTGTGACTGAATTTTTTAAGCAGTTATTTTTTATTAGTAATGTCAGGAAGAAGTATACTTGTGTTCATTCATCTGGGCTTAGTGAGAAATTTACAGAATCGTGTTTACTTTTGTCTCTTATTTATGGCCAAAGGAATCCAATTTCCAAGGAGTTAGCCCATTTCAGATTAACTTTATAATCTCGGGCAAAGGAAAGAGATTGCTCATGTTAAGCCAAATACATAGCTAAGCATAAGATGTGAACCTGTGATTTTAATGCCATGACCACTAGACTTTGGCCCTGCTGTGAGAAGAAAAAAAAAAATCAGCATTTGCCAGAACCTTTTCTGAATTGCTTCTATAACTAGGCCATCGTTAGTCTTGTAGATCATTGGAAAGAAAGAAAATTATGAACAGTAATAATGTAGCCTGGGCCTGAGTCTTAAGAAAGACTATATAAATCTAATGCAGTGTCATTATCTAATTCTAAATTTGGGAAATGTATCTGGAAGCTGAATTCAGATGTGGTAATTATCATCTTTCCTTTCCCTCCTCCCCAAACCAAACAGCGCATCTCCCTCAGGGTGCTATTCCTTAACCTATAGGACTACAGCTACTCATAAATGACCCCCAAAACAATTTGAGACTTAATCACAATTTTAGGATAAATATATACATATAATTTTACAACAGATATAAAGATATGGCAATGATCTCTTAGGGCTTTGCCAAGTGTCTATAGTGTCAATTTTTTTCAATTTTTTATTAAATTCTAGCTAGTTAACATATAGCATAATTTTGATTTTGGCAGAAATCAAAATTTGGTAGAATTTAGTGATTTATCACTTGTGTATAATACACAGTGCTCAACACAGGTGCCCTCCTTAATATCCATCACTTATTTAGCCCATCCCCCACCCACTTCCCCTCCATCATATATTTTTAATATATAATATTTATAAATTAATAGACTATCCAAGCCTTAAAATGAGTTAACACAATGGAAATCCTGATCCAAGTTTTGTTAGTCCATCAGGGTAGTAATATATGAGCCTTAACAAAAGGTCAGAATTAAATTAACCCCTCAGCAATTATTTGAATTATTCAGCACCTAAGAAGATTCCCGGATCCTGATGTACAATTGTTAAATCAGTCAAAAGGCACAACTATCAAACCAAAAAACTGGGGCATCCAGAAATCCATCAGTTGAATTCATGTTAAGTTTTGTTACTTGTTAAAAAAATGCATAACCAAGAGTCTGAAGGCAGGCATATCCTCATATATCCATGTACGATAAAAACATGTTGGCTACTCAGTTCCTCTTTGGTCAAATACTCACCTAAGGTTATAACTTGTAAATTCTAATATGGCACTATGTTGGCTAGAGGGTCTCAAGAAGAAAAAAACCCAACAACCACAACCACAACAACAACAACAAGGCAGCTAATTTATGTTGTTGACAAAAAATATTTTGGACAAATTGGTTTCTAAACCTTCTTTTCTGACTTTCATCAGATGACTATCTGAAGCTCATCTTAAATCTTCTGTGATCTTCTGTTGCAAATTTAGGTGTATGCTCTTTTCTGGTTACTCTACAGAACATACAATAATGACATTAAATTCAGATTTATTTAACATTAACCTAAAGTGAGAGTCTTTCATTTTACTATATATATATATATATATATAGTAAAATGAAAGTTTTTTTTTTTTTTTTTTTTTAACCCACTACAGGGGCTAATCTTTATAAGCATTCCAAAAATTTTGAAACCTACTTGGAAAATATTTTCAAATAAATTTTACAACATCTTAAATGTGTGGTATAGAGAAATGTAAAGATAAGATGCTTTTAAAAAGAATTGGTCACAAATGCTATTCATTGTCATGACTATAACTGTCTAGGTTCAAAGGGAGATAGTGATTCTTACAAACTCCTAAGACATTTAAAAATAATTTCTATTAACTATTGTTCAAACATATCTTTTTTTATTTTTAGGGATTAAACAATGTTATTGCTATAGACTTTGATTACAGAGAAGAATTCATCTATTGGATTGATTCTAGCCGACCCAATGGCAGCCGCATAAATAGAATGTGTTTAAATGGAAGTGATATTAAGGTAACTAGATGTTACAATGATGGGATTATTGAATATTTTATTGGTATAGCTGACTTGAATAGAAAATGTTATTTGATGGTAATGATACAAATCATAAAATGCATTAGGTTGGTTTGAATTTCACATTTGTACAGTGCAAGTTAATACATACTTTAAATATGAAATATGAGGCTTTTTAATCCGTATGTTTCATTATAACACTGTTACTTGCAATAAGATAAAAATAAAACTGACTAAATAACATTCGGAACCTTATTCACAGCCCTAGAAATTGTGAGGGATGCTTTTGGCTTGAATGATTAGTGCCTGAGTTTCAATTGTATTGACATATAAAAGGGGAAAGTGGAGTCTGAGAATTTATGATTGAAAAAAATTAATTACTAGACTGTAGATTGAAATTACAGCGCTATTAAAATTAACCTCCTATATTGGAAATAATTGAATGCATTTTTATAAAAATCATGAATGTTCTGATTAGACAGTATCATAATTAAATACATATCACATTCTAGATATGAGCTACTTGGCTCCTTTTCTGTGTTATGTTGAGTTTTAAAATAAAATTATTTTCACTGTATATATGCAGTAAAATATATTATAAAGACACTTCAATTCAAGTATTATAGAACCCATCAATTGCCTTAACTTTTTTGTAACCATCTATAATATCATACAGAAATTTTATTGGGAGCAATCAATTTCAAAAATATTAATAAAATCTTAAAATGTGTATATGCAGTGCCAGAGCAACCATTAGGTTGGGCTCAGGTGATTTGTAATGACTGTATTTATGTATAAACTTTATTTATGTATTTATATATAAACTGATAGTTTATAAATATCAGTATGTGGCATAGATAAGGAAATGGATTTTTCTTTTTTAATTCTTTGAAAATGTATATAAAAACTATAAAACTAACATTACCCAAGCTTGATCATATTTTTATAAGACATTTAAAATTTTAATTACCTTTATATGTTTTGAATATACTTTAATATTTTAAAGGATTAACTAATATCTTGCCACCACTAACCTATTACTACTTTAAATAATGTCATAATATAGGGTAACAAATGAATCTTTTTTTCCTATTGGGATTACTAATTCACTGATTTTCTTATTAGTGATTTTCTAATTCACTAATTCACGGATGACAATGTAAATTTTCAGCCATGCCAAATTTGTAAAATTGGAATATGGGAGAAAGAAGAAAAGATGTCTTGCAATTCAATACAGTAGATCGATACCATTGGTTGCTGAAAATGACCATGTTGTCATATGTATATGTGTATATATCTATATCTATATCTATATCAGAAATTAAAAACATACACATTTCTCAAATTTATTGCCTTTAAGTGTTGGAGCAAAGGCAACGACTGTGGTAGTCCAAATATGGATGATATAATTCCTGTACCACTTTAGGGCAAGACATAAAAGATCTAGATATAGATTTAGATATCTTCACTATTGATAACATTAGTGAAAGGATAAGTATAAACTTTCATTATTGTTTTATTTCCTCTAATTATATGACCATTGGCTTCTGTACAGCCCCAACTTTCAGTTTCTCATTTCACAGAATCCTGAAAAAACTGAGGACTCAGAAATAGTAATCATATAGACCAAGAATCTTGAGTTATTTTATATGCATCATATTTGTACATACAAAGCTTATGTTCTTATTATAGTTGATATTGTAATGGGTTAGAATCAAGCACAGCAGTTGTATGAATTTTACTTCCTTTGGTTAGGTTAAAATAGTGTATGTTCTCAAATGTACATTTCCTGTCTTGTTGTAGATAATTTAAATAGAGCATAACCAGTTGGGAGAGTGGAGAATGCTATTGGTATCTCCCCAAAATCTGTTAAAGGTTAATAACATCAATAATTCTGTGTGTATGTATCTGTATGTGATAGTTTTGCCCCTAATTTTTAGAAGACAAGTATAACAAAAATGTGCAACTCTGCAACTGTCCAACAGTTTTTTATTTTGGTGTTTACTTCTTAAATCCATATGTAATTTTCAGGGACTGATTACATATTAGGTAATTTCTCACATCACAAACAAGTAATTTTATTAGGGTAAATTTGTTCTATGTCTTATGCTTATCTAAATTCCGTTTCTAATGTTTAAATAGAATTCTATAATCTCTGTAAAAATCAAGAAGCAATTACTCGGTGCTTATTGTAGGTATTTACATTGTTAACCTTTTAAATTCTTATTTTGTTAGGTAGTGCATAACACAGCTGTTCCCAACGCACTTGCTGTCGATTGGATTGGAAAAAACCTCTATTGGTCTGACACAGAAAAAAGGATCATTGAAGTATCCAAGCTCAATGGCTTGTACCCTACTATACTCGTTAGCAAAAAGCTGAAGTTCCCCAGGGACCTGTCTTTAGATCCTCGAGCTGGGTTTGTAACATTGAGAATCTTAAATTAAAGATTGAAACTGTGGGTTACATTCAGTGTGGTAAATCTCATTCTGTAGGTTTTAACATGAAAACCAATATAAAATGTAATGTGTAGACATTCTTATTGAGAAGTCAAAAATAGAAATGTGACTCTCACAGTGAGAAAGAAAAACATTTGAAATGATGAGATTTAACAGCAGGTATTTTTAAAAGTTTTAAACAACTATTTTTCTAAGTAATCTAAATATATCAGAAATTAAAACATACAGATTTCTCAAATTTATTGCCTTTAAGTGTTGGAGCAAAGGCAACGACTGTGGTAGTCCAAATATGGATGATGTAATTCCTGTACCACTTTAGGGCAAGACACATAAGTAGTATCCATGGATAATAAGTAACCAGGTGCATTATCTGTGCACTCAAAAAGGATGGTATAGTGGAAATATTGAGAACGATTCATACTGGAGCTGTGTGTCAGTTGCATTTCATTGTGAGAAAGGAGAGCAAGTCATTGTAAGGATTAAAGCCAGCAAGCTGGAGATTCCAGGTGAGGGATGAACACACATTAAGGTGTCAGAGCTTAGGTGTCAAAGTTAGGTGTATGCCTGCTAAAGTTTTATGGATTATGACCATTATCATTCACTTTTAATTATGTTTTTTTGGTAGTTAGAGAAGGCATGCCTTTCCTTTTTTTTCTTTTTTTGCACTATAATTTAGAGTGATTATATACTCCAAAATGATCTCTGTAGAAGTTCAACCTACTCAACATGCCTGTTAAAATAGCAAATGTAGAGAAAATTTTATTTTTAAAAATAGGACACATTCACAGTAACAAGTGTTATAACTGTAGTGCTCTAAATTTTCTGCTATATAAATTAATTTTACTTAATACTTTCATGAAATCACTGCTTGTATCATAACATATTCAACAATTAGACATTGCTTCTTGCTAATAGGTTGTATCTATGTTTTTTGGTCCTTTATATTCATTTTGGCAATGTGATCATATCAAAGTATATTTTATATCTTAAGTTTAAACACTTTGGGTAGAAGCAGTACCTAATAGGAGAAGCCTTGTACTGTAGATACTCTCCTGTTTCCAAGGTAATGTGCAACTTTTAACTTTTTGCTGTATAATTATGTACCACTTTTTAACTCTTAAAGTATTTTCTTTTCCATAGCAACAGAAAATTCAAAAGAATGTCAATTCCATTTTAATCGAAACAGAATCACAAGAGAGTCTGTTTTTAATATGTTTCAGGAAATAATGACCAGATGTAATAAGTTTGACTATTATCATCATTCATTCATAAGAATGTGAATACTTTAATTCCTTCAATATTTTATCAGAAGATATTTATTTTAGCATGTTCAAAACATTGCCTTTTTCTTCAAAATCAGTATGGCTGACTTAGTTTTTCCTTTCATACTCTTTAGGATGCTTCATATTAAACAAACATTACCTGTAGGTCATAAAGGTTTGGGGAATTTACTTGTTATAAAACAAAAATGTCCTAGCCTAGTGAACATAGCTGAGTCTAGCTTTAAGTTTTATTTCTCCCAGTTACAGGTATTATTACCCTGTAAACCAAAGGCAGCCTTAAGTTGTCGTTAACATAAACCCATCCATCAAAAGTGTCAGTCAAAACGGTGAAGTACTAAATTATTGTAAATGTTATGAAAGACTCCATTGATTTCAATTTTGGATAATATTTTATTATGATATGGATATGCCACATTATAACAAAAAGAAACAGATAAAAATGGTATCTTCTTATGAAACAATTAAAGCTACCTATTTTAACACGTAAAATTTAATGACACCTTTTTGTTCATTCTGTTTTTCTCATTCCCCAGAGTGAGACAATAGGACAACTTGGATTTTAGTTTTTATGAGACTAGCTTCAGGGTGAAGTTTCCATAACTGTCTAAAATATTGTGTAATTCTTCTTCAAAATATATCAACTTATATTGTAATATTATGTAATAAAAATCCCCTTGTACCTTTCCACATCAGAATAACATTGCAATTTATGCATGTTTTGAATTTGCCAATACTACTGGCCGCTGTTTCCTGGAGAAATGTGATTTCTGTCCTGATATTTAGTGAGGAATAAGGCAAGGATTTGTTTAAAGGAGAGTAAAGATCACTGGACTAATGTAATGAAGTAACGCATGATCGTGAGGTCTGTGAATTCAAGCCCTGTGTCAGGCTCTGTGCTGACACCTCAAAGCCTGGAGCCTGCTTTGGATTCTGTGTCTTCCTCTCTTTCTGCCCCTCCCCCATTCCTGCTTGCTCTCTCTCTCTCTCTCTCTCTCTCTCTCTCTCTGTCTCTCTCAATAATAAATAAATATTTATTATTTAAAATATTTTTAATATTTAAAATAATATTTAAAATATTTTTATATTTTAAATATTTAAAATATATTAAAACTATTAAAAATATTTAAAATATTTAAAATATTTAAAATAATATTTAAAATAATATTTAAAATATTTATTATATTAAAAATATTATATTTTTTAAATAATAGTATCCCAATGGTCACAATATCAATTTGGATATGGTAGTTACTAAGTAAGAATGGTAAAGAAGATACAAGTAGACAGATCAATCATCTTCCTGATTGTTATATTGAAATTCAGCTGAGATCCAATTATCCTAATCATTCTGTTGTCTGGTTTAGTTTGAGAATTACTGTTTTAATTTATCATAAGTTTGGGGCAATTAATATTATTTACATCAATATTTATAAGAGTTGTTTATGCAGAAAAAAATACACACACACATACACATTTTAAAGTAGAATAGAAAATATAATATTAAAGCCATACTGAGCATTATTATATCTTTTTGGATGATTAACAAGTTATTTCAGGTAATCACATAGCAAAAGACCATTATGATAGACAATAAAGTGAATGTGTGATATGACTAGTTAACAGAAAATTAATGTACCCATTCATTTATTCAACTCACATTTCTTTAACATTTAGTGTACATCTGGCAGTGCTCTAGGTAGGAGTATAAAAATAAAAGGCACAGTGCTATCTCCAGGTGTTTCATGGTTCAGTGGGTAGGTAAATAAATAATTATAATACAATGCAGTTTTTTTTAAGTTTATAAAAATGGGGGGGGCGGGGGAAATAGAAAATGTTTTTATCTCAACTGGAATCAGAGAACCTTCCTGGATAAAACTAGTGGAGTAAGAATTAGCCAGTGATGCAGTGCCCTTCAGAGCAGGAGGTATTTCAGGCCAAAAGAATAAGTAAGCTCTCTGGGAAAGCAAAGAGGACTTTAAAGAACTTGTGATTGGAAGAGATTATTGCCAATGTAGGTAATGATAGTGAAAATAAATTTGGCAAGGACACATTTTATGCTTCTGTATCTTGCCTTATGTCATTCTTTCTTCGTAGAATGCCCTTCTTATTTTCCTCTAGTCTTTCTGTTTTTCCAACAAGAGCAGAAAATATCTGTTCCTATGTGAAACTTTCCCCAGTTCTGGCTAAGAAGACCCCACATATTGAACACATTCCATTATATGACTTTAAAATTTTTTTAATTTATTTTTTGAGGTATAATTGACATAAAATATTAGATTAATTTCAGGTGTATATATGACTATTATTGGTATAAATATTTATCTCTCCATCTAGAAAATGAGTTCTTTTAGCAAAAGGGCCATGGCTTGATCATTTTTTGTGCCTAATACAGAAGTTGTTAAATTCACCGCAAAAGGAAATAATAAATGGGCAACTGGATGTACACAGCAAATAGGGTTATAGCTACAGGGACATTTTACCTGCATCATTACCCAAACCAATACATCAGTATGTAAATAACCTGCATGTTTCAAGGACAAGAGTCATAAGGGAACTTTTGTTGTAAGGGAAGGAAAGGTATATCAGGAATGAAAACTCAGTTTCTGATTTCTGTGGGGAAACAAATATTTTATTAAAATAAACAGCCACATTAAACCATCCTTTCCCTACCAATTTTTAAACCTATATTCCTATATTTAGTCAAAATATACAGGAAATGAATATAAAAAAATTATAATTCAAATAAGAAACAATTGCAGTTGGAAGAATTGTCTCTGAGTATATTCCCTAAATTTTGGGGGGAAAACAGTAAAAACTGAGCAGACTTCTACTTTAATTTGTTTTAAAGAAATGTAGTATATTTCATTAAACTATAAAAGACATCCTCAGGAACCACAGAAGTCTGTTGTTATGGTTACAGCTGGCATTGTTGTGTATGTTCACACTTTGTTATAACTTACAGAGTAGATATTATTTGGGGCTGAGGTTTTTCAGATGTGATCTTGGGTAAACATTACCTACTGTATGGGTGAGATTTAGAACTCCTCTTTTGACACTTTCACTGAAGTTTTCATTTTTCAGCTTTAATTATTTAAAAAAATTTTGTACTCAGCTAGTTTTTAAGAAGTTGAATTTCAGGTGTTGAAAATACCAGTACACTAGTACAGACTTATTGAAAAACTTGAAAAAAAAAAGTATAGTAATAGGGCTTAAGTATGGAAAAGGAAATGAAATTTAGCCATCAGAAGGTAGCTACCCATAAGAGAGAAATCCTGTGTCTGTGAAGACGCATTTATACCTGAATACAGTTAAACTATACTTTTCTTGCATGCAATAGAATATACTCTTTTGGTTGATAAGTACTTAAATAAAAAAATCATGTAATAACACAAAATCCAGAAAAATCATGTAATACTATACACACAATCTGGATGCAACAGTTAACCTATTAACCAAACACAATAACCTATTAATAACCTATTAAATAAAACCAATATACAGAAAGTGTACACATTTATATGATATATATTACATATCTAGTACAGATGAATAATAATAATGTTTGCTAAACACTCCATGCTTATCAGTTTTCTAAATTTTTCCCTATAATTATTAGGGAACTAATATTATTATTTTTCTTTTCAACATGTGAGTAAATACAGGCTCACGTAGGCTAATTAAAGTGTCCTGACTCACATAGCTAGTAATATGTGGACCTGAAATTTGAACCCAATTAATCTGTTTCTAGAATTCATTTCCTTAAGACTCTGCATAGGTCTGCTTAGAGAAAAAGTTAGTTTATAAATCTAGAGACCTGAGCCCTTGTTTCAACTGTATCATAGTAGACTATGACAACACACATAATCTTATATGGTCTCAGTTTATCAGTAAAATGAAGGTATTAGGCTACATTATCTTTAAGACCTGTTACAGCATTAAAATCGTCAATTTAGTTATACTTTGTTCTAAAATCTGAAAAAGATAAAGATTATTCTTATCTTAAGCTGGCTATGAAAATAAGATTTATGTTTCAAAGAACTATCAGTGAGCACGAGATTTCTTTCATGCTTTCTTCCATCTAAGTAAAATTATTATTCCCTCTTTTGTGCCTCCATAGTAAAATAGTTTTATCATAATATTGTTTTCACTTGTTTTACATCTACCACCATTGTATTCACTGAGAGATTTTTAAACACAAAAATCATATCTGTTTATCTCGGTGTTCTAATTCTAAGAAGTATCTGGTACATAATATTGCCTCAACAAATTATTGTTTCAAAATATGTTCTCAATCTACTTAAAAATGGTTCTGGGCTGGGATGCCTGGGTGGCTCAGTCATTTGAGCCTTTGACTCTTGATCTTGGCTCAGGTCATGATCCCAGGGTTGTGTAATTGAGCCCCTCATAGGGCTTTGTGCAGAGCGTGGAGCCTGCTTGGGATTCTCCCTCTCCCTCATGCTCGCTCTCTCTCTCAGGAAAAAAAAAAAAGGCTCTTGGGTTTATTACACTTGTTACACCCGCTGACTTATTGAGGTAGATTCTCTGATCTGATTAGGAGACCTGAGAATCTACATCATTACTGCTTTGGGGGTTCCTATGTTTACAATATATACATTGTTCAATTATACATGCAATAAAAAAAAAAAGTAATTCTGTAGGACAGAAAAGCTAAAACACAGTTTCCCAAAGTTTGTTTCCTGTTTTCTATTTACTAGGAAAATAAATGCTATCACCCAAGACTATGTGATAAAGAAAGGGACACTATAGTTCCGAGAGAATCACTATGTCAGATTAAAGCATATTAAAGGCCCTCACGATAAAAAAGATGATGCTTACTTTGTTTAAAGAAGCATTTAACAATCTTGTAACCATCTTGAAAAATGTGAAGTAACATTGATCAGGGAAGAATTTGTGGATAATAGAAGGGCAAAGCAAATTATGTCTGAATGAGAAGATCTATATAATTGAAGGGGAAGGAGAAGGGCCAGTGATCTCATGGAAACAGAGAAGTGAAAATGTGGGACTGTAAATAATCCAACTTGAGCTGAACGGACACATTTTTAAATATATATTTTTAATGTTTATTTATTTTGAGAGAGAGAGAGAGAGTGTGCAAGCAAAGGAGAGGCAGAGAGAGAGGGAAAGAGAATCTCAAGCAGGCTCCACAGTGTCAGCACAGAGCCCAACGTGGGGCTTGAACTCACTAATTGTGAGATCATGACCTGAGCCGAAATCAAGAATCAGGTGCTTAACCATCTGAGCCACCCAGATGCCCTAGAACTGACACATTTTTTAATGGTGGGGAGAACTGGAAGAAGTGTGTTTGTGCCTAAAAAAGGAGAGTTTGAATGGCAAGGACAGGATTTTAGGATGAGAGCTGTTAGAGAGTTTTCTGGGACTGATGTAACAGATGTTAGACTCCATGAAATGTGCTCTTCCTATTCTTGGCATCTTGGTTCAAGGTGGTGATAAGACTAGCCAAAAAGAAAAAAAAAATTCAGATTACAAATAAAAATTGTAAATTGCTATTATATGGATGTCTGACCTTTTGGAATTCGTAATTTACTTAATGACTTCAAAAACATTATTATTCACATTCAGTAGTTTGCAATACTTTGTTGATAACATTTGATGGAGCAAACTTTTCTTTTTTTTTCTCTTTTTTTTTTTTTTTTTTTTTTTTACTTTTGGTATGTTTTTTAATTATAATGCAAACACATGTAGAGTAAATAGCTAAATAGAAATATGAATACTGCCTCTAATTAAGTCCAAATTGGCATGTTATTTTTAATGTTACAGAAGTTATTGCAATACTGCTTTAAATTTTTATTTGCTTATATTTAGTCTCAAAAACATCATGGTTGTATAGAAGCCCAAATATATTTGGTCATATCTAACATGGTTGAGAGAAGCTGGCATATGATATCATCTATTAGGGAAAAAAAAATTGCTATGTTAGTGTTACCAAGATTCAGAGTCAGTAAGGCAAGGAGGAATGTTCTGATTTCAATGAGATAAACTGTCTTTGCATTTTTACTTCTTTCTGATTCAGTTTCTTCCCCTTTATCTATACTGCCATTATCTCCAGCAAGACAGCAAGGTGTACCTCCATAAATTTACTAGAAAGAAACATATTATGTGGTTTTCTAGACACAATGTGTTTGTTGACATATGTTTGCTTTATAAATAAAAATATAATAATTCAAGATTTAAATAACTTAAAATAATTCAAGATTTAAGAAGTACACTTAATCCATTTCTGAAAGGCTTGGTATCTAGTATTATTCGATGATTTGAGGTTTTCAATTTGTGCAAAACCACATAGATATACATAAGCATTGGCTAGCAATTCCAGTATCATCTTATACAAACTTGACTGTTGTATTTCCAGATTCAAATTTGCTTTTAAATTCTCACTCTCAGAGCTCTCTGTGAATCTCAGCTCTTGAATCTACTTTTCATTTAGTCCTTACCAGATAGATACAAATTTCTCATTTTAACTGCCCTGCTTAATTAGGAGTCTTCATGATATTTTTGCTAGTAAAGAACTTTTAAAAAATCTTTATAATCCATTATCCCCTGCCTTTATGCAGAACACCCCAAAATGATTGTCAGCACAAAAATGCCCATATTTCTTACAATTATCATTTATGTTAGCCCAGTATCTGATAAATGGTTTTCCCTCAAAACTTTTATTTTGTTATAGTGTGTGGTTAAAATGTCTACACATAACTATCACTGTCAGAATGTATGAGAAAAAGTTTTCTTTAAGAAAAGTTTGATTTTAAACTGAATATGCCAGTTATAAACCATATAGAATAATTTTCATACCATATTATTTTAATTATACATTCTCCAAATTTGAAGAATTAATTGTCCATGGTTCTACACTTATTAAAAAGAAAAGAATGGATCTGGGGCAACTAATTGGGTTAGTAAGTTTCAGTTTTAGTGTTGGAAAGTGAAAAGGACATTAAAGATCCTCTAACTCATATCTTGAATTATAGAGAGAAGGAACATATTCAAAACATAAAGTGGCTTTTTCCACTATGATAAAAAATAATGGGTTTAATTAAATAGAAATTCCTCAGTAATTCCTATCACTTAAATAGTATTTACATTTTATGGGATGCAATATTTATGTTTACCTCAATTAGTTTTAGTAGCAATATAATTTTCTTCCTTTTATTGTTTTTTCCCTACTACCTGAAACACCCTACTCTAGAACTTCCAATAACATAATTGAAATCAATGTTGTCCAACATATGATTATCTAGCACTTGAAATGTGGCTAGTATGACTGAGGAACAATTCAGTCTACTTAATTTTATATGATTTTAATGAATTTAAATGTAAAGAGTCACATTTAGCTAAAGGCTACCACACTGAACAATGCATATTCAGGAAAATATAAAGTACTCCTCCATAAATCATTTTGAATTTTTCACTGGTAATGAGCCAAAAGAAAAAAGTATATATCTAGATAGTGTTATTCCTCCAACATTACAGATGCGGTTTGAAGGATTACCTCTGTTAGTTTTAGAGATCTGTACCTTGTTAACACTTGCAGATATATTATATGTTATATAATATACATATAGGGGTTTGTGTGCTATAGGAAACATGTTTAAAATTATATGGATATTTCAAAGTGTACTATATGTTTAATAAAAATCATAAGAAAAGCTTGCATTAAGGTATGCTTCTTAGAAGTTACAGTTCTTAGAGATACCAAGAATTAACTAGGGAATAGCTGAGAAAATAAGTGAAATATCATATGATGTTTTACTCCCTGAGTGTCTGTAAACAAAATTGTTATTGATTTTTTTTTCCTAGGTATTTGTATTGGATTGATTGCTGTGAGTATCCTCACATTGGCCGTGTTGGAATGGATGGAACCAATCAGAGTGTTGTCATAGAAACCAAGATTTCCAGACCTATGGCACTAACTATAGATTATGTCAACCGTAGACTCTACTGGGCTGATGAAAATCATATTGAATTTAGCAACATGGATGGATCTCATAGACACACAGGTTGGTCCAGTAGCACAAATGACTCAGTATTTTATCAGTACGTACATTATTCATTTAGAAAATATGTACACACTTATGTATTCATTATATATAATTTTTCTCATTAAATTAATTTTGTAACTTAAGATTACATGATCATGTTCCTTTATGACAATATTGGTAAATAAGAATTAGATATATTTACTCAGAACTTCTGTAATCATGTATAAAAGTCATTGACAATATTTTCTCTAATTGTACCTTTCAAAGTAGTTTTTACAGTAAATGAACAATTTTTTTCTTAGTTAATATATACATACAATCTTAACGGATTGAGATAGAAGGTTATATGCCTGTAAACATAAGATTATTATTGCAATCTGGTAGGGCTAAGTTTTTTAAAAATACCAAATAAAAGTATAGTTCTCGAAAGACAGTGAAGTAATAGCATTTAAAAGTTATCAATTCTACTGCATACATGATCAAATTTATTGTTATCTAATCAACAATGGCCACTAAAATTAAACTGGAAAACAGCCATCAAATTACAGTAACATACAGGAAATTATTTGAATATGAATGAATATAAAATTCTACAGATACTTTATTTTTCTATTTTTTATAACTCTGAGTAGATTAAAAAACTCAATATAAAGGATATGAATGAAGGAATTAGATGTGAGGAAAGTAACACTGGAATTAGGGATGACGGGGAGGTCTTAAAGAAAAATAGCTGAGGATGAGGGAATTCATAAGAGCAATGGAGAAGGACATGATGACGAAGACAGAGATGACAGAGATGTAACAGAAACCACAAATAATTCCAGTGAACACTCAAAATACTTTAGGGGTTTAAAGATGACACTTTTCCCAGAATGAAGAAGATAATTTTTTATTTATTTTTTATTTTTATATTTTAATATACATCCAAGTTAGTTAGCATATAGTGCAACAATGATTTCAGGAGTAGATTCCTTAGTGCCCCTTACCCTTTTAGCCCATCCACCCTCCACAACCCCTCCAGCAACCCTCTGTTCTCCATATTTAAGAGTCTCTTATGTTTTGTCCCCCTCCCTGTTCTTTTATTATTTTTGCTTCCCTTCCCTTATGTTCATCTGTTTTTGTCTCTTAAAGTACTCATATGAGTGAAATCATATGATATTTGTCTTTCTCTGACTAATTTCACTTAGTATAATACCCTCTAGTTCCACATAGTTGCAAATGGAAAGAATCATTCTTTTTGATTGCCGGGTAATACTCCATTGTATATACATACCATATCTTCTTTATCAACCTATCTGCCAATGGACATTTGAGTTATTTCCATACTTTGCCTGTTGTTGATAGTGCTGCTATAAACATTGGGGTGCATGTGCCCGTTAAAAACAGCACACCTGTATCCCTTGGATAAATACCTAGTAGTGCAATTGCTGGGTAATAGGGTAGTTCTACTTTAATTTTTTGAGGAACCTCCATACTGTTTTCCAGAGTGGCTGCACCAGTTTGCATTCCCACCAGCAATGCAAAAGAGATCCCCTTTCTCCGCATCCTCGCCAACATCTGTTGTTGCCTGAGTTGTTAATGTGAGCCATTCTGACAGGTGTGAGGTGGTATCTCATTGTGGTTTTGATTTGTATTTCCCTGATGATGAGTGATGTGGAGCATTTTTTCATGTGTCGGTTGGCCATCTGGATGTCTTCTTTGGAGAAGTGTCTGTTCATGTCCTCTGCCCATTTCTTCACTGGATTATTTGTTTTTTTGGGTGTTGAGTTTGATAAGTTCTTTATAGATTTTGGATACTAACCCTTTATCTGATATGTCATTTGCAGATATCTTCTCCCATTCTGTCAGTTGCCTTTTAGTTTTGTGGATTTTTTCCTTTGCTGTGCAGAAGCTTTTTACTTTGATGAGGTTCCAATAGTTCATTTTTGCTTTTGTTTCCCTTGCCTCCGGAGACATGTTGAGTAAGAAAGTACAGCAGCCAAGGTCAAAGAGGTTTTTGCCTGCTTTCTCCTTGAGGATTTTGATGGTTTCCTGTCTTACATTTAGGTCTTTCATCCATTTTGAGTTTATTTTTGTGTAGGGTGTAAGGAAGTGGTCCAGGTCCACTCTTCTGCATGTCGCTGTCCAGTTTTCCAGCACCGCTTGCTGAAGAGACTGTCTTTATTCCATTAGATATTCTTTCCTGTTTTGTCAAAGATTAGTTGGCCATATGTTTGTGGACCCATTTCTGAGTTCTCTATGCTGTTCCATTGATCTGAGTGTCTGTTCTTGTGCCAGTACCATACTGTCTTGATGATTGAAGACAGTTTGAAGTGAGGGAAGACAAATGGCTTTTTATTGAAGGCTTTTTATTCATCTTTATTGACCTAACATCACCTTTGTCATTAGGTGTTTTTATCTTCAAATAGTAAGAGGGACCTATCTTCACAGAGAGGTCCCAAAGAAAGCCCACCCAGTAGCATGGTTTAGCTTATCAGGCTGCTTTCTTCTCTGGCAGTAAGCTTAGAACAACACCCTGGGTGGAGGGAAATGGGAGGAGATGATAAGAGAGGATTATTGATAATCTTATTGCCAGGTGAGACCTTGCAAATGTGTGCCAGTGTGCAGTCCTCAGAAGGATCAAGTCACAGAGTTTAAAAGTAAATGAATAAGTAAACAAATAAAAATAAAGGAGACAAAAGTCACTGAAGTCATACCACTTAATTATTTGCCTAAGTTCTTCTCAGTTGATGTTTAAACAAATATATTATTCTAACTATCATTGCTGACAGAAAGCTTTTTGAGGTGCTTTTTTAAGGGTAAGAACATTGAGATATCACAAGTGTAGTTGGATGAGTCACTTATTTAGGTGTTGGCAATCCAATTATAGAGATAAAGAAACTCATCAGGATGCAATTTGAGTGAAGAATTATTTAAAGATGACTTTAGGATTTTAATTATAGCAAAAGTAATGTTGACAAATCAGAATCACACTTAGCATTCAGCAGTTATATCTTCTCCAAAGAATCAATAATGAAATGTTCTGCAACATTCTCAGATGATATAATTGAAAGTTTTATTGTGGTAATCAGTATTTTCCCCATGTAACTAGGAACCCATTTATTTTTAGCATCTATATAAAGCTCTAGGTTGTTGTGAATGTCTTACTTTATACTAAAACTGTTCACTGTACAATATTATTTAAACAAGTTTTGGTCAGATAAGTGAATATTGAAAACATATATTTCGGCATCAAATATTTGCCTATTTGCATTGGAGACTTCGTGTTTGAACACAAATTGTAGTTAAAAATGTTGTCTGTTAGAAACTATTGATTCCATCCCCGATTCATTATTAAAAATGATGTCAGATATGTGGGTGACTAATGCTTTGAAAACTTAATACAAAATTAAATATGTATAAATGAAACGTCTTTCAATCATGGTAGTCATGGTGACTTTGGGTAGAAGGACATATATAGCAGGGAGAAATAGCACTATATTTATTAGAGTAAAATATTTGGCTGAAAGATACCCAGGTATGATGTTATCAACATTTTAAAATTTGATTTTGAAAATACTTGGAGGCTCCAGGGGAGAAAAAGAAAGTAAAAGAGTTGATGCCATCAGAAGTATTTTCTCCTGAAGGCTTTCTCAGAAAGACTAATGAAAAATTCATTAAGCATCTTATCAGGCATCTGCCAATAACTGAATGTAAGCCAACAATTACCTAGTAGTTACTAATGAGCTACTCATTGTAGGCAGCCTAAATTATGCTAATTCCACAGTCAGTGGAAAAAGAGGCATTCATTTGTCATGTTTGTGAAGGGGAGTAGCATTTTTATATTTCTCGCACTTTCCTGGTAAAGACATAGAGAATGCTGTGGTTTCTTGATTGTGTATTTGGAGGTGGAAAATGAGACTTTGACATCAATAGTAACTTTCCCATTAGTTTGGTCACTGATCTCTTTTCTTATTCTCTTAACTAGACTAGTGTTATTGTTCTCATTTATTCTTAGAGAGTGGGACCAAAGCTTATTAAGAGTGGGATATGTCATGACAGTCATGACAAAGTAATTTGAGAATATGAAAGATATATGAGAAATTTCAGAATTTTGGCTTCCATTTGATAAGCCAAATCTTAACAATGGAGAAAAATTAAACCCTGACAGGTTTTTTTTCCTCCAAACATATTCTTATTTAACCATTCAGTAATTTCATACATGAAACATTACTTAATTATTACTTATCCAGCCTAAGAAATTCTAAAAATTCAGAATTCTATGCCCTAAACAATAGATCCGATTACCTCCATGGTATATGTGACTTACAATTTGCTTAAGAATTTCCATCTATCTTTCTCTGCTATCTCTTCTACCCAACCCACCTTCCTACCAGTCTAAACACCACATTGCAAAATTAAATAAACAAATAAACAGTCAATTTGCCAGCTTAGGCACATCTAGATGCAATCTTAGTCTTGTGAACCTCTTCCTAATGCCTCTGTATATCATTTTTCTGGTATTTACTATAATAATTATATATTGATATGGTTTAATAAAATGATGCCATAGAATATTATATATGCTCCTGGATGACTGAGTAAGTTTTATTTAAATCAAATTTTCATTAGTTCATTTTTTTTTTTTTTTAGTTTTTTGATTTCTTCCCTTTCGATATGGCCATTCAGTCATTCATGTATTCATTCAACAAATAGTGCTGGCTCTTTCGATGCCATGCCTTATGCTAGGCTCTCAAGTTACGAAGATGAATAAATTTGTGGTTTTAAAGCACTTGTAATAATGGAAAATACTGCTATGCAAGTAAAAACATAAATTAGATTGGGGTTAGAGGAATATGCAAAATATTTTGAAAATGCATGGAGTAGTAAGAAAGCTATTGCTGAAGTAAGGGAATCTTTGAGAAATGTGAGATATTGGTACAAGTTCTCCATATGGCGAAATGTATAAAGGATTCTTCACACAGAGGGAACAGCATGTGCAAAGATGTAATAGAGTCTTGAAGCAGCATGGGGTTTATACAATTTTGCCATGACTAGAAGTTATATAAGAGGGAGATAATGTCACTAGATGAACATGGGCAAATTTAGGCCAGATTGTGACAGACCTTGTATGCTAAATAATTTGGAATTTATTCTCTAGGTCATAGGGAGCCATTGATGGTGTTTAGCTGAAAGAGTGCTGTCATTAAACTTGACAACAGTATGGAAAATGAAAGACCCTAGAAAAGCAACCAATTTAGAGGCTGTTAAAATATTTTAGGAGAAAATACTTGAAGTGATTATAGCTGTGATAATGGGGATAAAGTATTACATTCAAAAGTTAATTGGATAAAAAACATAGGAGAGAGATGCATCTGTAAGCCTAAAATAGGAGAAATATTGGTGGTCAAGGTGCAAATATTAAGTGAATATTTTATATTATGCACTTATCTAGGGAAAAAGAACTTCTAATTTTGATGACATTAGTATCACATATATTTGTCCATTTTACAAGGAATTTAATAAGTACCAAATTAGGCATAACTTAGAGATTCTTCTTGAAAAGCTCTGCTTTGATGAGAGGTACATTAACTTTAACAAAAGGGTCAGCATAAGAGGAATTCTAAGGATATGATTAAACAACCTCTAATGTAATGTATCTTTCCCTAAAAAGCATTTCAGAACACCTGATAATTTATCTGGAAGAAAGATTGAAATTGAATGATTCTTTCTCTTCTTACTTTCACTTGAGATATAAAATACATCTAGTTAAAGATTAGATAATTTTAGAATATTCTTGTATTGAAATGCTTAGTGTTTAAATGTATAAGTGTCTTTATATAAAAATAAAATATTCTAAATATATACACAATAATATTCTTGTAGGTATATATGTTTGGGACTGATTCCTACCAGTCTCAAAGTGCAACAATCCTCAGAGAATTGTAGGCTTTGATTTTGGATAAGAAGTAATAAACCTTTAGGGACCAGGGTGACTTAGTCTGTTAAGCATCTGACTTCTGCTCAGGTCATGATCTCTCGGTTCGTGAGTTCAAGCCCCATATCAGGCTCTGTGCTGACAGCTCAGAGCCTAAAGCTTGCTTCTGATTCTGTGTCTCCCTCTCTCTCTGCCCCTCCCCTGCTCATGCTCTGTCTCTCTTTGTCTCTCAAAAATAAATAAAGGTACTAGTTCATTTGGGATAGTAAAGAGAACAAAAATGTTGCTTAAAAATGTACACCCTGCTTTAGTGGGACATTTTGATGTTACAGTTTGTTATTTCCAAACTAACTGTATCTCCTGCCTATAGAAAAACATCTAGATCTTATTTCAAAATTTGTGCTGCAAATTTCTGAAATGAGACCAAAGATCTTTTGTCATTGATTTCATGCACTTTAAAAAGTAACAGCCTTCTCTGAATGAACTATCTATGAAATAGGTTATATAATATCTCCTGAGAAAAAATTTTTTCGATAACTTTGCATAGCTACCCCAACTCAGAGATTTCGTTTTCCATTTAAGGAAAGAAAATTAAATTCCACAAAATTCTAGTCTTTAGAACAAAATTTCATTCTGACTGCTTGTATCAAACTACATGACATCAGATTTCATTTTCCTCCTATTCTGTTACAGGTGCCACTGAAGTTGAGATACCTTAGAGAGGTAGCTATTTTCTTGACAAAAAGGCTGAAAATAGTTTGTGATTAGTATTAACAATAGGGTGAGCTAAGAAAAAGATATGTTTGACCGTGAATTTTTCAATTTATGTATTCAAATAAATACATAAAATTAATTTTTTCTAGTAAATATTTATCAGAATATTCTTCTTTGTATCCCAGAATGATTTAACTTGTGTAAATTCAGTTGGTCACATACATATTTTATCCAGCATACTGGAAAAATGCATACTCATAACTGCTAATTTCTCTGAAAAGGAATCGTTGGTTATGATTCCAAACTACAGTTTATCACTGAACCGTCTTTTAGTCTGTGGACAGATTGTTGAAAATTTCATGCAATTATGTTGACTATGGCTCCTCATTTATTTCTATATTCCTTGACCTGAAGAACCTTACATTGAAGTGTCAATATTGTAGTCCACCTCAATTGTTTGTTTATTGTTCTGAGAATCCAGTTTGTGTTATGAGGGGGCAGTTCTGTGTTTGGATTTAAAAATCCAAATCATAATCCATGCAGTGATCATCTAATTAATGTTGGAAAAGGAATCCAAGTCTCAGCATGCTGCTGGTGAAATAGCATAAATATATATACGAAGGGTTTTGTTCTAAGAAGTCACTTTGAAAACACTGAAAAAAACAATGGGAGCATGTTGTGCTTATGTATTTTGAAACTCAGTAGCTCTTGCATTTGGGTCTGTAGAATATTTAAATACACACTGAAACCAAAAAAGGAAGGGAATCTAATAAACACCACTCTCCAAATTTACAATATTCTAGAGTGTTTCTTTCTTGGTAGGATATTTCATTTTAGTACTTTTGGAAAAAAAATCTCTATCATTCACAGTCCATTACAAACAGTAGACTTCACAGGCTATTTTATGCCAATGGTGTTGATGTGCTGCTGTTTACAATACAATAAAAGTTAATGGAAGGGAGCAAAATACAATTCAGTTACTATAGAAATGTTCCTGAAACAGTAAAATAAATTGAAATTAACTGCCATTTCTAAAAAGTCTTAGAATTTCAGTGTCAATCATGTCTTTCAGTTTTGTTCCTTGAATAGCACATGTTACCTTACATTGTGTATATGTTTAAATAGATTATTATTTTGCAAATGCCACATATATTCCATATACTTTTTGAAATGGGAAATTTTAAGTATTACCCTAGTATGACTTTTCAACCACTTTCAAAAATCTTATCCATCTTAAATAAGAGGCAGTGGGGTATGGGGATCAGTAGGTCTGGCTTTGTTCCAGGTTACTCTCTAAGCAGGTTGCTTTGCCACAATATGGTTCAATGTTTTTATCTATAGAATGGGGTTTTTTATTTAATAAGTGACTTTCTAACATTTCTGAAAGGAATTTAGCTGAGGTTGGAACTGGGAGAGAAGACTGTTTTATCAATTACTTCACCTACCCCTACTTATTCTTAGGACTACCTAGAGCACATTTTAAAATGCTTGTAATATGTTACATTATTCTCTGTTTTTTATTCTGGAACCATATTTGTAATTGTAAGAATTTGCAAAACCCAGATAGTAAACTCATGTAAATGGCTCTATTGATAACTGTCCCATAGGTAAAGTCCTTTTTTTAAGCTTCACAAACACATTCCTAGTGCATGTGTGGGGGCTATCATAACTCCTATATTTAGTTCTGATAATCGCCTCTGAAAACACATTGCCAAATGTCTATGAAGATTTGTATCACCAGCAGAAAAATTCAGAACCTTTCAAAGCAACAGTACTATATGTTTACCAAGTGCACAAAGCAATGTTGCTTTGTTTAGAGACTGGAAAGCAGTGTCCTGGTCAAGAGATGATATTTATAGGCAGAGTGTAGTTTTCAAAATAAATGTACTACAATTTGCATTGTCTGCTCTATAAATACTCACATTCATTAACAGAAATACTCTTTTTAGGTATTAAATATTGAAATGGCCATATTTGACCTTCTATTATGAATAACTTAAAAATATGTAGATGAGAGAGGGTGCCTGGGTGGCTCAGTTGTTTAATAAGTACCTGACTTTGACTCAGGTCGTGATCTCACAGTTTGTGAGTTTGAGTACCAAATCCGGTGAGTTCGAGTTCCGCTGCGGGTGAACATGAGTTCCTCTTTGGTTAAAACACAAGCCCCGGGGGAGCCCCACTTTCTCTCTCTCACTCTTATTCTCTCTTTCTCTGCCTCTCACCCACTTACGCCCCCCCACCTCAAAAAAATATAGATGAGAGATGAGAGAGAGGAAGTTGTTGTTTTATTAAACCACATATTCTTACTCTATATGGAGAATGTGTATTATTTGAAGTGGATGCCTTTAGCCTCTAATGGCTTTAAGGATGCCTTTAGCCTCTTACTAATGGCTTTAAAGAAGAGCTCTAAATACAGCACTAATTTCTATGTTCTCCATCTATATTACATTCATTTCAATAAGTATACATTTAAGTGTCCCAGTATACACTAATTCATTAAGGAAGGACATATAACTATTGTTTGGATATTTGATCGGTGTTTAAAAGATGTCCTCATATTATAGAGTCTCAGGTAGTAGCAGCTCAGATCTGGTATGCACTATGGCATATGCCAAATAGAAGAAATTAATTTTTATTCCCTTCAAGGTTTCACTGATGGATAAACTTTTTGAAAAATTGTGTTCATATTGAAAAAAGTAAATTTTGAAATTCTATCATAATATTTGGAAATGTTGGCTATCCTTAGTGTTCTTGCCATTTCTTAATGCCTTTATTCATTTCAAACAATGGACTTTGGACCCATTTGCCCGAAATTTTATTTACAATACTGTTACCATTAAGTAGGGTTGTGTTAAAGAATAGGCAGGAAAAGTGTTCATGGAGGCAAATATTAAATGGAACATTTCTTACCCTATTGTAGATAGTTCTGAGGAAGTACTTATAAGAAAAAGAGGATTCTGCAATCAATAACACTGAAGGGGATGCATAATTACTGACAAAGAACAAATGTCTTTGGCCCTAAGGTTATATAAAGCACTTTCTTTTTGATGGGGTGTTGGTAGCTACAGCTACTGGCTCAGCAGTCATGCTCTGGAAATTAGTAGACTGTGGCCATTTTGCCACCCACCCAGTCTTCTCTGTCACTTCTCATAAACTAAAATCCATTATCCACCCACTTACTGACCACTGTCATGGATCTCCCACTTTCTTTGGCACATTAAACTACTTTCTTTCATCATCTAATTTTATTGTGTGTTTTCCAGCGTACATTTTCTTTAGCCTTACTTTAATCTCACCTCATTTTTTCAATGCTAAATGTTTCTCTCTTTTTCATTTCATCCTTTTGTTTTTGTTTGTTTGTTTGTTTGTATGTTTTCATGCTCTCTTCCATTAATTTATGCCCTAGCTTCTCTACGTAGCTTGTTGTACATTATTTTTCTGGAATGGTGTGAGGGAAAATTGTTAGTATCAAGGTCTCTCAGAATAGAGGATTAGTGAGCATCCTGATCCTCTTTTCTGAATACAGATGGTGTTTTCATCAAGCTTAATAGTTTGTACCGTACTGCCTAGACAATGAGTATCGTTGATTGTTTTTGATCTGGGAAGAGATATAAGAGATAAAAAATATGTGTGTACATTTCGGATGCCAGGGTGGCTCAGTCTGTTAAGCAACTGACCCTTGACTTCAGCTCAGGTCATGATCCCAGAGTCTTGGAATTGAGCCTTTCACTGGGCTCTGCACTGACAACATGGAACCAGCTTGGGATTCTCTTTCTCCCTCTCTCTCTAACCCTCCCCTGTTCATGCTTGCCCTCTCTGTCTCTCTCTCAAGATAAATAAACTTAAAATGTAAATATATTTCATATATATTGAGATATATATATATGAAATACTACCTGGAGGGAGTTCTAGTTGGCCTACCTTTACTTCTTTGCCATGTTCCAAGTTCTAGAATGCAGACCTCTGTGGACTGAATCACCAAGGCTCTGTCATCTTCTGCCTTCAGGTTGAAATGAATCCATGGGAAACATTGACAGGAGATTAGAATGTGGATGGAGGAAGATGTTGGAATATTTATTTATTTCCTTTCCCTCTTGCTTACCCACAGTGGTTTGGCAGTGGCTGAGTTCCTCCACTAAATGACCACTGTTCTTATTGCATGGCTCTTTTCCACTAGCCATAGCTTTCACCAGGTTCTGGTAACAGACCTAAGAAAAAAAAAAAAAAAATCCATCATCAGTACCTGACCATACCCATACTTCTGTAAATAATTCATTTATTCTTTTCAATTATCATTTAAAATTTATTTTCTATATGCAATAAGAAATCTGGCTGATATAAAAGGGATAGGAAAAGGTTAAAAACAATAAAAAAGTTGGAATAATTTTGCAGTATTTCAGGAACTTGAGCCTTAGGATAATATCATCAAGAATCAGACAGTAGAAGTCTTAAAATACATTAAAAAAGAAAAAAATGACAGAATTTCATGTTTTATCTAATATAATTGTTAACTTTACTTTAAAATTTTAAGAGATTAAATTTCTAAACCTAGTTGGTCATACACTGACAACTATTAGGGCATTTTCTTCCAAGCAATGCATAAATTCTTTATACTCAAAAGGAAAAAAAAATAGTAATGTTCAAGTTAGTCTGTAATTTTGATGGTTAGTGGTTGCATTCTATGAACCCTGTTTTACTATAAAAAATATTGCTAAGGTTTTTTTAGTAATTTTTTAATGTTTATATAAGAAAAAGAGAGAGAGAGTGTATCTCTGGTGAAATTTCTATTTTAACCCATTGGGCAAAGTAGTGCTTAATCTGCCATTATCCCAATATTATATTCTACCTATAGCACCAACTATGACAAAATTTTAACTCTACAAAAGATGGACACTGTGTAATTTGTGCATTTTGTTCCTAAGTATTTAAACTAGATAAGTTGAAATACAAAATTAGAAAGATATTATCTAGGAATACACTTGTTTAGCATGACGAATGCTATCCAAAAAAAAAATGAATAATCAAGAGTATTGTTATAGAATAACTCTAACTGTGAGGCATTGGTTAAGCCAAAAGCATATTCTGGATTTCCACCTTTTCTATTTGCCATAATTACTAGGAACATTAATAGGATAGCATCCAACCTGACTAAAAAGGAAAAACTCCAGGGGTGCCTGGGTGGCTCAGTCAGTTAAGCATCTGATTTCAGCTCAGGTCATGATCTCATAATTTGTGAGTTTGAGCCCCACATCAGGCTCTGCACTCACAGCGTGGAGCCTGCTTGGGATTCATTCATTCTCTCTCTCTCTCTCTCTCTCTCTCTCTCTCTCTCTCTGCCCTTCCCCAACTTGAGCTTTCTCTCTCACTCAAAATAAATAAATAAACTTAAAAAAAAAAGGAAAAACTCCATAAAGAGTATCCTTTGATTTATTTTTTTTGCAAAACACCAACTTCTTTATTCTGATAGATATAGTCTATAAGATAAAAATTAGGAGCCTAGTACTTGAGTGAAATTCTGGAAATAGTACAATAAATAAGGCTCTTATCCGGAATAGAGACTTAACTACAGAAAGCAGCTTTAAAATAGGCTTTAAGGATATAATAAATACCTGTTAAACTGCAGCCCACACAATAGTTGTATTTTTTCTGTCCTTTTTTAAATATATCTACTGAATACCTATAAACAAAAACTTCCTAAGTTTGTTTTTCACATTTGTGTTTTAATTAAGCAAGTGCAGTCTTCTATATGACAATTGGTCATATTATTTTTCTCTTAAAAAGGATAGCCTTTATTGTTTTTAGCAAACATTGACTACTTTTTCCATAAACACAACCACATCTCAGTGAATTTGTTAAATGTTTCTTTCATGCCATCACATTCCATGTTTATATTTATATGGACTTATTATTATGAACTTATTATGAATTATATATGAATATATAGTTATATATGTAATAAATGTATTACAAATGTGCATGCATGTATTTTATAAATGCATGTATACATATATGCACACATATTTACAAAGCAAAAATAAGTAAACAAATAAAGAGACAACCAAAAATAAGCAATTTTATTTTACTCATTCTAAATCAGAAAAGTTTCTTATACCAAAATATATGATGATTTGGCTTGGAACATCTCTTTTAATCTCAACGCGGCCTAAATTCAACATCTGTTGATGGAAAAACAACCATGGCATGCATTTATTTATACTTATCATTTAGCAGTTAATATATGGCGATTTTTTTTCACAGAAGCTTAAGCAAATAGTCAACTTGTTGTAGAGATTTAAGTCCTAAAGAGGAAATAAAGCATACTGCCAACTTGTGAGCTGAACTCCTAGAAAGGCAATATAAAAGTATTTTGTTTGTTTATTTTGCTTTATTTTGTTTTGCTTGATTTTCATGGGCATTTTTTGTGGCTATTAAGTGAGCTTTTCACCATCTCTTAGAGAATAGATTGTTGGAGCTACTATAGTATTAGATGTATGGGAATGGATTTCATCTCGTTAACTCAAGTTGGTGTTTTTACTTTGTTTTCTCAAGAATAAATATTCTGGTGGTTGTATGTGATGCTGTTAGGGAAATAAACATGTTTGCCAAATGAGCAGTCCTGGAGCGGGCTTATAAAGCCACTAGAGTGACATTCCTATTCTTTACGCCAATATCAAATAAGGGATTAAATCAAACAGATGGTCACTGTGGGCAAATGGGCTAATTTTCTTCACTTTGACCTTTTCTATATTCTCTGTACATTCAGCTGTGTGCCATCCTTCTTCTGAAATAAGAGTTCACCTTTCTGATCTCCATAAATTTATATTGATTATCTGATAACAGAGATTTTTCTGGTGAGTAATCACTATAAGATTAGGGATAGTAAACTTGTCCAGTACTTAATTTTCCCCATGTCTGAAAATCACAGAAAAAAAATTACTTAATTTCAATCAAGTAATTAGGTAAACTGACTTTCATATGGAGCTTATGAAATTAGTCATTGCTTTATATACTTCTAGTAGCTTACTAAGGCTGCTATAACAAAATACACAAGCTGGGAGTCTTAAACAACAGCAGTTTAGTTTTTCACAGTTCTGGAGGCTGGAAGTCCAAGACCAGGGTGGTGGCAGACTTGATTTGTTCTGAGGCCTCTTTTCTTGGCTTATAGATGGTCCTCTTCCTGTGTCTTCACATAACCTTTTCTCTGTATGTGTACTCCCCTGGTGTCTGTTTCTCTCTTATAAGGACACTGGTCACATTGGATTAGGACCCCACTCTTTTCTGCCTCCAGATACAGTCATCCTGGGGGGAGGAGGAAACAGTTCAGTCTATACCAACACTTTATCCTACTAGGCTGGCTTTCTTGAAAACAGTGCTAGTAGGTAAAGTGGCAAAGAACTCAACAGCCAGAGTCTGATTTAGATTCTCATTTACTTGTTTTTAATCCCCCTCTTTGGTCAAATTACTTAAATTTTCTAGATCTTAGCTTTCCCATCTGCAAAGTGAGATCTATCTACTATACAATAAAATTATGAATATTAAATAAGATATATAAAGTAGATATCGTATCACAGGGTTTCTCAACCTCAGAACTATTAATATGTGAGTGTGATCATTTTTTGTTTCGGGGCCGGAATTGCCTCCCCCTCCCACTGAGAACCACACTGGCCAACTTCCTGGTATCAAAGTGCTTAACAAATGTCAGCCATAGTTACTTACTGAATAGTTACCAAAAACTACGCAACATTGGAGATGTTCATAGTCAAATTCTTACAATGGCTCTACTTTTTATATATACATTAAATCTCTGGTGGACAGAGATTCTTTTAAAATGATGATTAATTTTTTGAGCCTGTATTTAATGATGAGATTATTTACTTTGCATCTAAGGAAATGTGAGTTGATCTTTCTGGGAGTTTCAACTTACTCTGCCAATTTTCATTTTATTTTGAAAATTTCCAAACATACATATATGTTGAGAGATTGTTATAATCACCCATCACCAAGATTAACCTGGTTTTTAACATTTTGCCACATTTGTTTCATCTTTCTGGAATGAATTTGTACACCTAAAGAGGGAAAATGGGAATAGTTTGTGTAAGTAACTCAGATATAATTCATTCTGGTAAAGTGTTCTTTTCATCTTTCTATCCAATTCCACATATCATTGTAGCGATAGACTCCATGTCTGTAGGAATACACAGATCATTCAGTTTGAGTACTTGCATCAAAAGTGTACACATATGGATTTTGCTTGAGTTTTACTTCCTTCATAGGCATAGTATCTATTCTGAGATGGAGTTCTGGCTAGACCCTAACGTGTAATCTATTTACAGGAGACTCATCTTATTGCTTTTATTTCTATTTTCTCTGAGTGATAGTGAATTCTCTGACCACATTTGGCCCAGTTGAACAAAACTAACCAATTGTGCTTGAAATTTTGATAGTTTTTCAGTTACTACTCAGGAATATGCCAAACATTAATTCTCAGTCATGAAAATCTGTTATAAAAAGGTACTTATTACTGGGCTTACAGTACCTTTTTTCATCAATGAACAGTTTCTCAGAATTTCTAATAGATCTGAAAATAAATATGAAGAAATATTGGAATGCTTGTGCAAATTAAGGAATTTCCATTTTTTTATTTATAGCTTTTGAAAAGTTTTTTGAAGAAAATTCTATCATATTTTAAAGTTACTTAATCTTAAATCACCAAACAAATTTATTATATCTCATGTACCTTTTAGGACCCTGGAATCTCTTGAATGAAAAATTCACATTTGTGATGCTCAATCTACTCTTCACATTTAAACCTAGTCCTATAATGAAAGTATAATTAGGAAATAATTTTAACCTGCAACTAAACAGTTTTATGACTGTTAAACCTGCTTAATACATTGTGGTCTGTCACACTTATTTTCCTTCATCCCTATGCCAGCTCATCTTGCATGTAGAAATATTCATAAAATCTCAGTGACTAAAAATAGTTTATAGTAGTCTTATAGTCACTTTATCTCCAAGGAGTTAAACATCTCATCCTGGATATATAATTTAATCAATTTGAAAGTGGGAAAAAACAGTACAACGACCTGTAGATTTAAGGATTTAAGTTGGGAAAAACTGGATGGATGGAGATATATATATAATGGTATTTCTTTCTGTTGAAGCCTCCATTATTTGTGAGCAGGATTGCATTCATTTCTTCCTAGTGGTCGAATCAGGCTAACTCTGAGCAAAGCAAACTCCTGTGCCAGATCCTGCATTCTCTTAACCGGTAATAAAGAACCTTGCTGGCCTGACAGGTTGTCACAGCAATTATTCACATGAAGTTCTGTAGCAGTTGTATCTGTCAGCCCATGTAGTATTGAATATTTTAACTGGCAGTCTTCCAAGACTGAACATTAATCTTACCATCTCCTATTACAGTCCCTAATCAAGATATTCCAGGGGTGATTGCACTAACATTGTTTGAAGACTACATCTACTGGACTGATGGGAAAACCAAGTCACTCAGCCGTGCCCATAAAACCTCTGGAGCAGACAGACTCTCACTGATTAACTCATGGCATGCCATCACAGATATCCAGGTGTATCATTCTTATAGACAACCTGATGGTAATTATTCTTTCCATGATTTCCATAAGCGCATCAACATCTTTTAGTAACATTCCATTTTTGTTTCCTCCATGGTTAAGTGTAAATTTATTTTTGAGAATGAGTAACAGATTTCATTATGTAGCATAATTGTATAGGATGAATTCAGTTGATATCAAATATGTCTATTAAGGAATATGATTAGAAACTCAATAATAGTACAGAGAATTATTAATTTGTTGAAACATTAAGTTGAAGTGACAATAATACATGTAGTTGGAGAAATAAAGAATGCATTCTTGAAATGATTTATTTACAAAATAGTCATAGGATCCTTACTTTCTGGAATGCTGGGTAAAAGGAATTATATTTAAGTATCTATGGGGCTCTAAAAATGAGGAATATATCAAATTTGCTTCAACATATGTCTAGTAGGAATTCTATCAGGCCTTATGGAATAAATATTTGATTATTTTGCTTAAAACACTATTTGGCTTAGAAAACAAGGCCACTACACTATTAGTTGTAGCTCATTGTTCCATTGTTTTATTTTACATTTATATTTCGAAACATATGTTTGTCTTCATCCAAAATGCTTTTAGTCCGTATTTTTCTGATGGACAAGTTTTTTCTACTAAAATGCTTGTTTTTGTGAAATGTATCCTTAAAGTTTTTTAATGGCAAAATTAATGCCATTGGACAATGAGTAAAATTTATCATAAAATACAATTATATTTATGACGTTGATGAATTCTTGATTACAAAATTCTACAACTTATGAAGTTTAAATGTCCTATCTCTGATCCCATGCTATTTTATTGGTCTTGATTATTCTGTTTTGTTGTTTCTTTCTCATCTGTAGTCTCTAAACATCTCTGCATGATAAATAATGGCGGTTGCAGTCATCTGTGCCTCTTAGCCCCCGGAAAGACTCACACCTGTGCTTGTCCCACCAACTTCTATCTTGCAGCTGACAACAGGACTTGCTTATCCAACTGCACAGCCAGTCAGGTCAGTAGAGGTCTAGAAATCATTTCATGGGTGTATTATCGAGCTGTTAGGAAGATTTTGCCTGAACTTTGTTTATTGGCTTAAACCATTTTGAAATGTCGTTTTTTCGTTGTTGTTTAGCATAACATTTTATACATCATATGGAGGGGTCACAGAGTAAGGGAAAAGCGATCAGTGTATATCATTAGAATGAGACCTTAGGAAATAGAGGAAAAAAGAGAAACAAAATCAAACCTGAAAACCATTTTTACACAGCTCTGCACAGAACAGTGGTTCAGATCATGAGTGGCCATAACAGAACCATCAGAAGAGATCTGACATATTTGATGAAGGCAAGGTGGTTGAGGCATAGCTATATGCAGCTTTAACAAAGAAAAAATTCTCCCTAGATAATCTGCTCTATCACCATCTCTGCTCCTCTCCCATTCCTCAGAGCAAGTGATGTGGAAAAGATGAATTAGACAAAAAGTAGGTTTCTAGATATTTTTATTGAAATATTATATGATCTAAATAATTTCATTCTAAAACCTCTTTTTCTTCAGCATGTAATTGTTTTTAGTAAAGGCATTAAAATTTCTACTCGATGGTAGTTGCATGAACTTAACATTATTACTTTCAAATTTTAGGTAACAGTCATATGACATTATAAGATTTAATTTTGTTATATTTGAGTCATTCTGTTATTTAAGATAAAATTGTCAAAGAAACTATGATTTTTTTAAAATTACTAAATTTGTTCTTGGAATTCTGTGTCTTGAATTTGCTAGTTTTCTAATTCTAGCAGTTAATTCATGGCACAACACTGAATTTCTCTCAGGATGTGCTTATTTTCAGAATGGAGAAGCTAATACGAGTTCACCCAGCTTCTCAAATTATCACTATGAGTATCACCATTAAAAAATGGTATAAATGCAGAAGACCAGACCACTTTGAGGAAGGCAGTATGTGTGGAGGTTAAGACACATACACTGAAGCCAGATTCACTGTGTCTGTAACCCTGACTCTGCTTAAATTGGCTGAATTTATCCTGGGTTTGTTATTTAGACTGTTGATGCCTCAGTTTTCTCATATTTTAAATGGAAATGTAATATATCCAGGCCACTATTTTGGCGATTCAATGGAAAAAGTCTTGGTACACAGTAAGTGCTGTTATTGCCCTTGCCCTGTAGTGAGTGCAAACAAAATGTATTTAAGGGGATTTGTGCAAGTAGTGTCAGCTGCCATCAGGAGGTTCTGATGTGTAATTGGAAGCACAGGTCACAGTTTCTTCTTTCTTTACAAAGTGTGTTCTAATTATAGTCCCCTGTTTGTGTAACTAAAATACATTATCTTTAGAGAACTAGATATTTAAGTCACAGTGACACATGAAATAAGCAACTTAATTATTCCTAGAGAGAAAATTTAAGGGAGAAATCACAGGTTTTTAAATATTTTTTTTTCATGTTTATTTATTTTTGAGAGAGAGAGGCAGAGAGAGAGAGAGGGAGATGGAGAACCTGAAGCAGGCTCCAGGCTCTGAGCAGTCAGCACAGAGCCAGACGTGGGACTCAAACTCAAGAACTGTGACATAATGATGTGAGCCAAAGTCGATGCTTAACTGACTGAGCCAACCTGGCACCCGTTTTTTAAATATTTTTAAATATAACTCCTGTTAGTGCTGTTTAGTTTAGACAAATCTCCTGCTTAAACTCCAGGTTATTCTGAAGTAACCTCCGGTCCTTTGTTCTGGAGTGGTTCATGAGTCACTCTATTGAGGTAACACTGGTCTTAGGTGACTTGGTAGAAATGATGCCTGCCTACCCTACTTCTAGTGTGATGAGCCTCAGGAGCCAGCCAGAAATAGAGTAAAGCCAAAGGCTGCCTGACACCCAGAGGAATACCTCAAATAGTAGGACATAGGGAGTCAAACATCAGCTTTTATATAATCATAAAAGGGATAAAACCTTTCAAATTATTATGTAAGATAACCTATAGTTATACTTATTCAGTGACCAAAAAAAAAAAAATCAGATCAATGAAATGAATACCCAGAAAAAAATTACTCATGTAATTAAATTATTTCCCAGTTTGGTATCAATGGTGACATGATGAAAATATTTATAACTTTAAAATACCCCAATAGTGTTTTTACATGAAATTTTTTAAAAATTCAAGAACAAGACAGAACAACAGTGAACCAAATTGTGGGTCCAATATCTTTGTTGTCAGCAGTACTTCCTGAAAAGAAGAGTCGTCACTTAATTTTTTTCATTTTTATGAAAAACTTAATGAAGAACTATTAATGCAATCCCTTAGTGGTTATCCCAGCAAGTCTTATGGTTTATGCGACCATTTGCTGCTGATTTTTTCCTGATGCAGTGAGAAAAGAAACTATCGACTGTACACTTCTTGCAGAAAAGTCGGTTCATAGAAACACAATTTTTAGTGAGGTTTGAAATTGAAGTGAAGCAAATAATATAGACATTTTAGAATCATACTATTAAACATTCTGACCAAAACGTTACATTTTAAATTTATCTTACCCAAAGATTTTTATTTTTTAACATCTAATGAATGCAACCAATGATATATCCCTTGAATGATACTGATTTTTAGAAAAATAAAATAGACAAATCATACCAGTAAGAATGCTATTAGAATTTAAAATGAACATGAAAATCTATTAAAAAATCAAGATTAAATCCAATTCTTATATCATTTATTACTTCAAATATTAAATTTAAATTATTTTTATTTCCTAATAAAGAATTAATTAAAAATAGCTTTACTTATTTTTTAAATGGAGACTTTCTCTATCACAAGTAAACTTCACTTGTGTATGCAGGATTTGCATTTTATACTTGTATCCATTTTAATAGACGTGTATTTAGTAGTTTCTTCATAGCTTCTTCTTGTGGGTGACAATTGCAGTTTGCAATTTATTTTATGAAGATATTAGTCTTGGAGAACATTTACCATGAAGAATGTTTTATATTTATATTTAGCATTTATCTTTTTTAAGTTACTGTATTTAAGTATGAGAAAAATGAAGCCCAGACACAAAATAGAAGAAATCATCCTCTGAGGGTAATGAATAAAATGTTGATTAGCATAAAAAGTAACATCATAAGTATATTTTACCCTGGCCTTCTCTTAGCTCAAAACCTTTTTATGTTCTTATTAAAAAGGAAATGGCAAGAACAATCGTCATATCATATATAATTCCAACAGTTGGTGTTTATTTAAATCAGGCATATGTAGTGAGTTTTAAAATACGTATTTTAGATATTTTCAAATCTTGATTGGGGAGACTATGAATATACTCAGGAGGTATGAAATCCTCTTACTAATGTACTTTGATATACTGTAATGACTGGAAATGTTTAATGTTCAGGGCAATTGCTTTCAGAGTTAGCCTTATATCCCCAGACAGTCACTATCTATAAAGGTAATATTTTTCCTTTGGTAATTTATGAAAACCACCACAGACATGACCACAGGCTAAGCAAATACGAGAAAATCAGTTGAACAGTCAGCTCTTGCCTTGGATTCACAGTGCTCTATTCCCTCCCATATTGCTACTGGGGAAAAAAATCACTCTCTTATTTAAGAAAATAATGTAAATCTGCCTTTAATCAACTTCATGATATCCAAAGAACTTCAGCAAAGGCTAGCATCAAATTCTCTCTTACTTGAAGAAAGTAATAGTATTTTCTTTTCTTTTTCTTTTTCAAGTTTATTTATTTCGAGAGAGAATGTGTAGAACACACGCAGGGGAAGGCCAGAGAGAGGGAGGGATGGAGAGAGAAAATCCCAGCAGGCTCCATGCTGTCAGACAGTGGGGAGCCTAAGGTGGGATTTGAATTCAGAGCTGTGAGATCATGACCTGGGCCTAAATCAAGAGTCCAACACTTAACCAACTGAACCACCCAGGCGCCCCAATACTTTTAGCTTACTAATAATCCATTTCATTCAACAAAATTAAACCTAGACTGTAGTTTTCTCTGTTACATATCTGTCTGGCATACAGCACGCTAAGATAAATGTCACCTTGCGTTCAGGTCACTCACATGAGAATCACAACAGAAACACTTCAGAAAGAAAATTAATAAATTTTAGAAAATTATCAAACTAATATTTTCAATTCCAGATAAATTTTGTATACATGCTTTTCCCTGAATTTCTGTTGAAATAAAGACAAAAATAATTTGATAGCGCTGGAAAAAAATTGCTAAACTTTATCTATTGCTTGGTTTTAATACTGTAAATTTTTAATGCCAATTATTTTAGATACATGTATGCTTTGTATGTAAAGTGTGATTTTCTTTAGTTTCTTTTATTTTATGAGAATAAAATAACCCCTGTTTCAGGATGAGAATTGGAATTCTGTTCACCTTTTTAAAAAAAAAATCCAATAATAACCTTCTGAAATATATTTCTAGCAAAGAGTTACTTGTGTGCTAAATGGCTTATAAGTAAATGCTATCATACAACATTTTCAACTAGTTTCTCTATTGTTAATCTTTCACTTGATGGTTTGTGACCAAAAAAAAGGAGTTAAAAAGAAATGTTGTTTAAGTAATAGAATTATTATTTTCCTTATAATTTTTAACTATTTTAAATGGAAAGGATGATAGAACAAATAAAATACATTAATAAATATGTCAGTGAATAATGTTTTGGATAATCTTGAGAACAAGTTTTATTACAGCAGTTTTCTTCAATGTTTCTATTTTTAAAAAATAATATAATATTCAAAAAATTAATATTCAGCAAAAAAATCTGTTACAACCTTATTTTTTTACCTTTCTTTTTTGACATGCCACTGTTCATTTTAAATTAGATGCATTTATTATTTGCTAGGTTCTTTGCCAGGCTTTGTAGAGGAAGATGTAATATGGGGTGGTAAGTCATTGACCAAAATAGCCTTAATATTCCTCAACTTGAGATGGTTTCTTCCTGACCGTAGGCCCCTGAATCACTTTTATTAGAGCTCTTACCTTAGAAAACTTATAATTGTGAATTATTTCTCTGCCCCTTTGAGATGTAAATTTTCTCCCAGCCTCCTGCCAGTTTTATAGCCCAGCAATATTTTCCTCAAGGACCTGGGAACCACCCCATAGAGATTTAATCATAAGGGGTACCAGGGTCTCAGTTGGTTAAGCATCCGAATTCGGCTCAGGTCATGATATCATGGTTCATGAGTTCAAGCCCTGCACTGGGTTCTATGCTGACAGCTCAGATCCTTGATCCTGCTTCAGATCCTGTATCTCCCTCCCTCTCTGCCCCAACCACCCCCCACCCCACTCATGCTTATGCTCTATCTCTCAAAAATGAATAAGCTTTAAAATAAAAATTTTTAATGTAATCATCAGAAAAGATAGTCCAAGCCTGTCTCAGTCTCTGTTGGAAGGTAGGAGCCCAGTTTTGATAAGTACTACTAAGCAGATAGTCTACTCATGTTGACTATACTTTTCCATTAGTTTATCCCTTAGGTTAAACCCATTCCCTGCATTTTGTGTCAGAGAAGTTGAGTGCAATCTCTCTCCTCTATTGCCATAGTCTTAAATAAAGTCTTCCTTGCCTATTTAACTTTCTAGTGCAATTTTTGTATCTATTTTTTAGTTATGACAATTTATTTTATTTATCCTAAAAGATCATGTGTATTTATTAAGAATTTTGAGAACTGAAAAAAACTTTACTGATTTTAAGTACTTTAAAGAAGTGCCCTTAAAATTTATGTGGACAGATATTGATTATGGCTAAAGGCTGTGTGTTCAGAAAGTTCCATGAAATCACAGCATGACAGTGCTGGAAAAGATCATCCAGATTATCTTAAGCTCCTCATTTGGAGACTAAGGATCAGAGACAGATTGATATTAATCAAATTGTCTAAGATTGCTAAGAAAATGCAATTCAATTATCTTAAATCAAATTAACTAAATTAATTCAACTTTTCAATTAATTCTGGATACCTTTTCCTAATATTTCTATGGATTTTTATCCATATTCATCATTTGGCAAGCTTCTTCTAAAGGCCTAGGTAATAAATATTTTAAGTTTGCTGGCCATGTAGTCTCTGTAGCAACTACATCACTGTTGTTATGGTACAAGAGCAGTCATAGATAATATGTAAATGGGTAAGCTTGTCTGTGCTCTGGAAATCCCGGGAGGTTTTCCTGAACATTGTGCTTTCCTGGCAGATCATTTTGTTGCTTGTTGTGCATTTATTCCTTATTGTGGAATGCTCTAAGACCACCACAGTTCACATTTGTATCAAGAGAGTAGGTTAGACTGCTTAGCCCTGGTGAGTTTTTAAATATTTATTGTATATGGTGATAGGGTTCTTCAAACTTTCTTCGTTTTCTTTTTTCTTTTTTTAAGTTTCGTTGCAAAACTGATAAATGTATTCCATTCTGGTGGAAATGTGACACTGTGGATGACTGTGGCGACGGATCTGACGAACCTGATGACTGTCGTGAGTACATCAGTGAATGTAGGAATTTAGAATTAAGAGTTCCTCAAATCCCAGTTCTTGAAAATTAAAGCAAGACCTTAAATATTTCCTTCTGATGCTTTTCCAAAATCTTTAAAAATGTAACAAAAATTGTTAAAATATCTTGGGTATGTCTCTGTTAACTATTGCATTTAGAATGATGCTGTCAGTAATTTGTGTTACTGTTTTGTCTTAAAATTTCTTACTCGTAGTATAATTACACTCATGTAGTGATCAGTATAGTAACATTCAGCATGATTTTGACTGGATATGTCACCAAATTAGAAGCAAAACTGGGCAAGTTTTTAGAATTCCACTCAACAACTACAATCTTACTTTAAGGGATTAATCTTTCAATTTTTCTGACAGTATTAAAATACTGAATATTCCTTAAAAGCGAGATTTTTCCAATATAAATCATTAGTTTGTTCTTTAGCAATTTAGTATGCTCTTATTAGTTGCCTTAAAATGACTACCAATTATATTTTGACTCAAACTGTAATTGGCACGGTTAGGTATCATATACATACATACATACATACATACATACATATATATGCACATGTGTTTGTATATATGTGTGTGTGCACATGTATATACACATGTACATTTAGGTATCACTGGTAACTTCGGTTGTAACAGACACACAATAAACTTTGTCTTGATAGACTTTTATAGTTCACTCCATGGGTCACTCCAATACTGTCCTGTCAAGTTAGAGGCTTTTAGTCAATCATGATTCCCTCAAATCTCAGTGGATAGTTGCCATTATTTGGCCTTGACAATTGAGTTCAAGATCCTTAGGCTTGCACTAAAGAAAGACAGTAAACTGTCTTAGTAAAAACTAGTTGCTTTCTGATGTAGAACTTTCCACCACATAATTACAAAACTGTTTTAAACTTAGGGTATCTAGATAGTTACTTAGATGAGATGGATCCCATCTCTTTGGGCACTACCAAGTGTATAAAACATTTGAAGTTGTTTCACATCGTTCATTTGTATCTTTGAAAGCAAGAAACTGTGTATTCAAGGAAAAAGAAAAAAGATACAGAAGTCATTGGTTTTCTAATAGTCTCTTCATGTTTCTGGAATGTCCATTGGTCTTTGAGTTTTTAATACAGTTTTTGTTTTCACTATGATAGGCAATATATGAAAGTAATATCTGTGTGAGATAGGTATACTATTATGCCTGAATTATTCTTTTTTAAAGTTATTTAATTAAAAGGACTATTAAAGAAACAAGAAATTACATTGCTGAACAACCAAGATTTACTAATTAAAAGGAAGTTATTAATTTCCCTGTGATAAAGTAAATTTTCCTACAATATGGTAATTTAATGCATCTTACTTTGTAATTTATAGAAATAAAGGAGAATGAATATGTTAAATCAGTCCTCATATTAAGGTGACCTCCCCTGCCCAGATTCACTAATATGTTCTCTAAGGAAATACCACCATAATGACCTACCGTTACAGTCAGTGGCACCCAATGCTTTCTGTTCTAAAATATCTGCATCTCCTGAGTTCCAATTTTAATCTTGACTGGAATATCATGCTATCACCATACTGATATGAAAAATTAACCAAAGATTTAGTATAGTAAGTTTTTCACATTTACACACTTTCAGACTGCATGGTGAACAAATATAACTTTAATGTCTTTTGAGGGAACCAAAGAGACATCTGGTATCTGAGAGTCTCTGCATCATCCTTATCCTGGTTAAATACCAATTCAACATGTTTTTATTGGTGACATTATCTCTGTGATCTTTTAGTAAATGATCTTTTACTTGGAGTCGACGGGTTAACAGCACCAAACATCTGTAGGCATGAAGCTTTATTTTAAGAGTTATGGTGAGGTGGAGAGTGATGTACATGAGTCTGTGGAGTGTTTAGAATTCATTTGTGAATAGCTGCATCATCAAAATTTGCAGGGACTAGGTTGCTGGCAATATCCATAATTTCACCTGAAAAGGCTGGAAAGCTTAATCCCAGCTTCACCTACTTGCAAACTTCAGTAGTGTTATTTAAATAAATGTGTTTAAGAGTGATGCGTCATGAATTCTCTGGCATCAGAAGTTTGTAATTACATTTTCCAGACCATTCTAGAGACATATTTAAAAGTCAGATGGCTTCCCAGTTATTTCCCAGGCATGAAACTCCTCTGATAGTTGTAACCCTTCTTATGGGAAGGTTGGTTCAGTAGCGAAGGAGTATTCAAGAAAATCATATATGAAGCAACAGGAAATAGAGGAAATTCACATGTTTAGAATGTGAGAAAATTAAGTATCACACAGTTTAAACACTTAACTAACTAAACACTTAACTACAATTGACTAATAAATGTCACAGATTGGAGTTAAATTACTTTAAACATTTCAGAACTCACTTCTATAGAAGTCAAGCATATATTGAGTTATTTTTTAATGTTAAGGAAATTTTTAATTGTAAATATAAAAGCATACTTAATGTTCCGAAGAACATTTAAAATATCACTTATTAGTATTTGGTTGACTTATTTGAACAACTAAGCAGCATATTAATTATGTTAAAGTCAGTGATTAGTAATGTACATTAGGATCATCAGTCAAAAGATAAGTGTTTTATTACAAGCAACATAGATTGTGAGAAGACTTCAGACTCAGATCTGGATCTCAATTCCAGATCTGGCACTTGAAACTTGTACATCCTTGGGTTATAATTAATATCCATGAGAACTAGTTTCCTTATTTATAAAATGGTCATGGTGATGGGGAGGTGAGGAGGTTATGACAAGATTCAATTCGTAGTTATATGTGAAAGGGCCTAGCCCAGTGTCTAATACAGAGTAGATGCTCAGTATATCCCACTTTATTATTATGATTATTGTCATCATTATTTCTTTAAATTTTTTTTAATGTTTATTTATTTTTGAGAGAGAGAGACAGAGACAGAGCATGAGAAGGGGAGGGACAGAGAGAGAGGGAGACACAGAATCCAAAGGAGGCTCCAGGCTCTGAGCTGTCAGCACAGAGCCCGACAAGGGGCTTGAACTCACCAACCGTCAGATCATGACCTGAGCCAAAGTCAGATGCTTAACCGACTGAGCCACCCAGGCACCTCATCATTATTTCTTATATAAACTCAAAAATATGGCAAAATGCATTATCATTTGGAATTAATTTCTGTTAATTTATGAAATGTAATCTGGAGGTCATCTGAGTTGCTCACAGCTTAGCTGTACTGTAATCTGAATCTAATAGCTACCTAGGTGTGAGACATCCACAATGTGCTCTAGAATATGTTTAATATAATGAAATAATAAATATTTTTAATGTCAGAAAAGCTCTTTTTAAGAAGGCATGAGCTAAGATTGGCATTTGGTGATACCTGTATGTTTTCTTCCCTAGCTGAATTTAAATGTCAGCCAGGCAGATTCCAGTGTGGAACTGGACTCTGTGCTCTTCCTGCTTTCATCTGTGATGGAGAGAATGACTGTGGAGACAATTCTGATGAACTCAACTGTGGTAGGTGATTAAATTCTTAACTAAGGAACATAAATCTAATTCTTAGCTGATTATGTGTGCGCCGATTTAAATTCAGACACAGGTTTCAGCACAAATTTTTTTTGTTCTATCTTTTAGACACACATGTCTGCCTGTCAGGTCAGTTCAAGTGTACAAAGAACCAAAAATGTATCCCGGTAAATCTCAGATGTAATGGACAAGATGACTGTGGGGATGAGGAAGATGAAAGGGACTGTCGTAAGTCACCTTAAAATGTTCTGTCTTATCTTACTTCTGAGTCCCAACTGAAAATGGTCTAAAAATTATTATTATGTACCACACAGTGTAGAAAAACATAATACCAATTATGGGCAAATAGCTCCAAATAGGTATCTATTGGGATAGGTTATTTAAGAAGCTCTCTATAAAGAATATAGAGAAAATTAAAACATGGTGGTCTTTACTTAGAAAACTACCTGAAGATTATGGCAAACAGGAAACAACATGCATTCATTCACATCATCCTTAAGAGAAGCAGCAAAACCAACATTACAGGTGACTGTGGTGTTTTGTTCATAAACTGATTTTGTGTGTGTGTGTCCACAGTAGGAAGCTACAGGTAATTTTCTTCTATTGATTAGTTACTTGAAATCAAGTCCATTAATTGAGATTGTTTTTTTCCCATAAAATACATATTGAATGTATGATGAGCAAAATAACCTAACAAAACTATTTGTTAAAAACTGTAAATAATATTCTATTTAATGTCTTTTAACAAGATACTCCAAAGAATAATTATAAAATATCTTGTTCTTTTTGCCCCTTGTCTCCATCCCCCACCAAAAATCAAATTAGATTAAATGGAAGACAAACACTTTATATTATGTACATATATACACATAGGCACACAGGCATGCACACACACACACACACACACACACACACACACACACACACCAGAATCTGAACAATAGAGTACCTGTCAAGTTTTTCAGGGTTTCAACAGAATAGCTGTCAACATTCCTGTCTTGCTGAAGTTTTATTTTATTCCCCTAAAACTTTTATCAGTAAATAATGTGCAGTCACCCAGCAATTTGATTAAGATGGTGCATTCAGAATAAAGTCAGTACCAGTTCTTTATGGTTAGTCATTCTAGGAGCTGATCCATTAAACTGACTAGGATTTGTGATGCAGTTTACAGTGTAAGTCAGATGTTCTCCTCTTCCCTCAAAAACTCAACACAAGTAGAGAGTTTGATAAGTTTTATGATTTTTATTTCCTTATTCACTAATACCTTCTGATTTAGTCTGTTTTCTATGTATAAAAATGTGAATGTGTGAATTCTTACTCTTATTTATCTGGTAACATTATTCCAAAAGGCTCTGAACTGTTTATTTTTAAAATTAATTTCAAAATATTTCTAAACAAGGTAAGGTTCTGAAAATTCTGATTTTTATCAAATGTATCATTACAGAAATAGGTTTTATTTATTTATACTGGAAAGGACATTTGGAATATATTATAGATAATGAAAGTTAAAACTCTTCACCTTCAGAGCCTTATTAATTAAAAGATGATACATTTCCAGTTGACTATCCTTAACATTTGTTTGTCTAATTATTTTTTAGATTAAGTGTCTGTCTTTGTTCAAAACTACATTTTAATAGATCTTTTCCTCTTAAGCCGAAAACAGCTGTTCTCCAGACTATTTCCAATGTAAAACTACTAAACACTGCATTTCCAAGCTGTGGGTTTGTGATGAGGATCCAGACTGTGCGGACGCATCAGATGAGGCCAACTGTGGTGAGTGTTTTGTGACCCTGGATCTTTCCTATTGTATTTGTGTCACCATCTGACATAGCCACAGTGAAAGGGGTTTGAACACAATTCTGATGAAACTGAAGTCTTACATGAGAAAGTTTTGTCTCTGTGCTCGCAGAGCATGACAACCTCAGATTAGCTATTTTATAACAACAATCTCAGGTTAGCTGTTTTTACCTATAGAAGGGTAAGGCAGAAGAGTAATATTGTTTAATATAACTCAAAACTATTTCTAAAAAGATGGATCTAAAAGGTAGGCTAAACCATCATCTTGTATTAGAGTATGCACTTGGTATTAGCATTTAATGAATAGAAAAAATGAGACATTACCTTAAAATATTTTTTTAACATTTATTTATTTTTGAGACAGAGAGACAGAGCATGAATGAGGGAGGGTCAGAGAGAGGGAGACACAGAATCTGAAACAGGCTCCAGGCTCTGAGCTGTCAGCACAGAGCCTGACGCGGGGCTCGAACTCATGGACCGTGAGATCATGACCTGAGCCAAAGTCTGCCGCTTAACCTACTGAGCCACCCACGCGCCCCAAGACATTACCTTTTTATTGTTCTAGACTTCATTTTTTTTTTTTTTTGCTTAAATACATACGGTTTTCCATTCATTCAATGATTGTTATCCATTCCTAAACATGGTGAAATAAAAGGAAAGTTAAGAAAAGTATCTTTACGAGACGCCTGGGTGGCGCAGTAGGTTAAGCGTCCGACTTCAGCCAGGTCACGATCTCGCGGTCCGTGAGTTCGAGCCCCGCGTCAGGCTCTGGGCTGATGGCTCGGAGCCTGGAGCCTGTTTCCGATTCTGTGTCTCCCTCTCTCTCTGCCCCTCCCCCGTTCATGCTCTGTCTCTCTCTGTCCCAAAAATAAATTAAAAAAAAAAAAAAAAGTTGAAAAAAAAATTAAAAAAAAAAATAAAGTATCTTTTCTGTTTTAGTAGATGACAGCGAACACCTAAGTTGGCATTTGTTTCTGAACCTTTTTTTTTACTTAAGATCAGTTGTTTTATTTATAAGAATTATTTATTAATTAATGTTGCAGAAATGGAGAACATACTCATTTTGTTTAATACATTCGATTCTATCTTGAAAATGTCAACGGAAAGACAGAAATGAAGAGTAGTTGTCATGTGTAATTCATTTTATCAACATTTATTAAACAGTAACCAAGGCTATGTTGTAGGTGAATACACCAAACATGGCATTGTTGGGGAAGCAAAAAATTATTTAATCTGCTAATTGATTAAGAAAGACAGAGTTTTTCCAAATTGAAGATAGGACGTCCAAGACTTTCAGAGCCAAAATTGGGTTAAATGCATCTGCTATATTCTACACTGCTCTTAATTACCTCTTCTGAGAAAAAAGAAAATAATGAAAACCCATTGTGTTCTTTGAAATTCCACTTCTGCACAACATTCATGAGACATATGTGTAATAAATGACAATCGTGTGTCTTTAAGTGTTTTTCCTAATACTGTCTTCCATGTGACTGTGTCTTCAGAACATGCAACCAAAATAACTTACTACAGTATCATGAAACCCCATTTACCACTTTGTAGAATTGGTCTTCATAATCAATTCACAAAGCCCTGAAGTATAGTCATTATTGATTTGTCCCTAACAATTATCAAAGTCTTTTACAGACTAGTTTATATTCTTGGCTAGTTTTCTTTTATATTAATGGCTAGTCTTGTGTATTTTTGGTTTACCGAAGTGAAAAGGAATAATGACTTATATTAGCTATATGAATATTTTTATGGAATATCTATAATTTGTTCTTCCTTACTTTGATATTATTTAACTGTTGTCGCAGATTATATTAATCAAACTGATAATTATCAATTATTATAATAACTGTAATGCTTAATTTGGTATTTACCATATAGCCCAGGATATGTGTTAAACGCTTTATAGTCATGTACTCACGTAATCTCTCTACTATCCCCTATTTTTTTTGAAAAATTTTTTAATGTTTATTCATCTTTGAGAGAGAGACAGAACATGAGCAAGGGAGGGACAGAGAGATAGAGAGGGAGACATGGAATCTGAAGCAGGCTCCAGGCTCTGAGCTATCAGCACAGAGCCCGACGTGGGTCTCAAACCCACTAACCATGAGATCATGACCTGAGCCAAAGTCAGATGCTTAACTGATAGAGCCATCTAGGTGCCCTGATCCCTATTTTTTATAAAGTTTATTTATTTGGGGAGAGAGATAAGGGCTCTGGAGAGAGAGAGAGATTCAGAGAGGGAGAGGGAGAGAGAAAGAGAGAATCCCAAGCAGGGCCTGTGCTATCAGTGCAGGGCCCAACACAGAGCTGGATCTCACAAACTGAGATCATGACCTGAGCCAAAATCAAGAGTCAGACTCTTAACTGACTGAGCCACCCAGACACCCTTTACTATCCCTATTTTATTGATGAGGTAAATGAATCCCAAGGAGGTTATATAACTTACCCCAAAGTCATGGCTTGCAGGTGGTGGAACTGGGACTTGAATCCAAGGGTTTTTGGGACTTGAATCCAAGGGTTTTTCACACTAAAGCATCTACTCTGTAGACTTGGTATAAAGCCACCTCATTCTTTCTGTGTAAAGAGAAAAATATTTATATGTTTTCTGTTTGAAAGTTATATAGACTTCTCCCAGCCACAGTCATTGCCATAAGTTCCAGATCAGTATACGAACACATACATACATATAGTAAGAGGGAGAGAAGAGATGAGAAGGTTGCCATCTGATTTGCCTTAGACCACTATAAAATTTTATTGTGGCAGGAACTAATTTAAAAAACTTCTATATCACATTTTAGTGTACCATTTCTCAGTCTTTATTCTAGGTGGGCTAAAAAGGCTAGCTCCTTCCCCTTTGTTCTGTCCTCAATAAAAATAGAAATGCCGTGTATTTTTGCTATGTCTGTTAACACTTTTGCAGAATACTTGCGCTGAGTAGGGAAAAGCAAAAAAAACAACAAAAAAAAAACCAAGCAAATAAAAACACTTCTTAAAATTAACCCTATCAAGCTAAGGCCTTATTATTTGAATCTGAGTCCTGTGTTCCTTTGTGGGAACAGAACTTGTCTAGAATAGAAGGTAAGTTTCAATGTTTCTCATGTTGAGGGCCCAGCAAGATATAGAGTAGATTCGTGTGAAGTGCTGTTGAGTGACTGGCCTGTTCTCTGTTACAAAACCTCTGTATGTAACTCATTTTTATTGCAGTTTTCTTCTATATTTTCTTGGTCCAATGCTAAATTTAGAGGGAGATTCTGCTTTACTCTTAGAGTTCACCTAGCTCTTAACAACTTATTTCTCAGAAGCAATATCTATCTATAGCTTTATATCTAATTGGCTTCTATCAACTCTAAAGTTCTAGCATTGTAATGTGTTCTACCTTGATAGATCCTAAATGAAACACATTTTTTCGCTTTATTTTTTTAAAATGTTTTATTATTTATTTTCAAGAGTGAGAGAGACAGAGCACAAGCAGGGGAGGGGCAGAGAAAGAGGGAGACACAGAATCCAAAGCAGTCTCTAGGCTCTGAGCTGTCAGCACAGAGCCTAATGCATGGCTCAAACTTGCAAACCACAAGATCGTGACCTGAACCCAAGTCAGCTACTTAACCAACTGAGCCACCCACACCCCCCTTTTTCTCTTTAAATTTTATAAACAATACCAATGTAGGGACACAGGGTCACTGAGACACTGTGGAAAAGCCTAACAAAGCTTACAAATAAATTTACAGAATAACTTGCAAAAAAAAACCAAATACACATGCAGTATAGGGGATTAAAATACCTTTAATGTATAAATATCTTTAAAATTATTTAATTTTTATATTTACTGGATTACCATGTTTATTGAATTCTGCCCAGTGTAATTTTTGAGTTCTGATTAGTAATGCAGATTTAACAACTAATATTCAATATGTTTAAAAATTTTATGGTAATCTAGAATTTAAGGAGGCCTCAAATCACTTTGAGTAGATATAAATTACATGTAGTTTAGGAGTCTTACTCCAATAGTTTAGTATTGGTGAGACTGAATACGAATTTTAAAATTAAATTACATATTTTCCTATCCTATGACACATAGTTTTTGAGATGACTAAATTTATGAGTCTGTAAAAACTACATTTGGCACATTTGGATTTAAATTCATAAATATTTTAAAAACATCTTTTAGCTCCATTTCTGTGTAAGTAAAGATTTAAATCTGTGCTATGCTTATATTCATGGAAGACAGGTTCAACTGTGTTTTGAGTTAATGGCTATTATAAAATTACATCTTTTCACTGGAAGGTATTTTACTCTTTCTTTACTATATACCCAGAGAAAAATAAGCTTTAGAAAAGGTATATATGTACCTTTTTTATTAAATTATAAACATTGACTATTCTTGGAAGGCTGTTCATTACTTATTACAGTATTGGACAAACACCAGATTTGAATGCCTGACCAAAATGTATGCAATACCTCAAATTGTACTAGCCCTAGGATTTTCACTCCAAATTTCAATTTCAAACTTTCTTTACCTTCTGCCTGCCATTGTCTATTTTAGGAAGGAAATGCAGATTTGAGGATTTGACAAATCTGTACTAGATTCATGCTCTGCTTTGTAATTAGAGTTGAAACTTTTCTACAATTTGACTCTAATAAGATGATATCAGAATCCAGGTCTTTCCATTATGTCCTCTCTTCCCAGTTTATAGTTCATATTTTCCATTCCCTAGATGTCTGTATAACATTCTTTTTATCAGTTGTTCCATCTGGGCCTTCCTGATCAACCCCATACTCACACCCCAGCTCTCTGGAATCCACTGTTTGTTCTGCCATATTGCTCTTCCCTATGGTCATGTCTCCTTGCTTTCTTCTCTTGCAACCCTCCACCTCATCTAGAATTTTTGCTTTCAAGTTGCTTCAGCATCAGTTGCGTCTTTTGAGCAGTTTTGGTTTATTCCCTACCGCTTGGCTAATTATCTCAAATTAATGTGCTAGCTATAATCACACTAACTAAGGGCATGTGAGATGAACTTGAGTTTCCTACAGTAGCTTTGTGTTTTGTGCAGCCTGGTTCTTCCAACATGATACTGAACACATTCAAACTAAAAGAGAACTGATCAGTGGGTCCTTTAATTTTCACTTAAATTTCTGTTGAGGAAATTTGAATTTGTTTACTTAAGCTATAAGAACATAAGGAACGTGTTTTTTTTTTAAGTTAAAGCAAGTGAATATTAAATTATAAAATACTTCTACCATGCAGACTTATACAGAAAGTTACACAGTAAGCAATTTATCATTTTGAATAGATTTTTAACATTTTTCTTAAGGCATCTCTTTTAAAACATAGACATCACTACAATAACATGTAAAGCCCTCCTTTATCCTCTCCCCTTCCCTTTTTCCCCTCTGCTGAAGTGGTTGTGTATTATTCACATGTGTTCTTTTTAACTATATTTCTATGTATTTATTAATATATACCTAACAGTTAATAGTATCTTAAAAGCTTACATAAATTTCATTGTATTTTCAATAGGAAATTGAAGCTTAACATTTTCTAGTATTCCAGTGTATTAATATGAATCACACATTTTTATACTGAAGGTTTTTTTTTACATGTTACAATTATTACACATTTATTGGCAAATAAAACACAACACCTTTCATACAATCTGTGCTATAGACACCATGAAGTCTCAGTTTCCTGCTCAGGTGCTCTGATTGTCAGCTTGCATGAAAGTTTACTCAAAGCAGTTGTGACAATATCCAGGGGCAGAAATCTGTGTACCCTACAGTCTATATTAGCCTTTGGATGGAGACCCTGGAACGAGTTTGAAGAGAGAAGTTCTGGTTTTGGTGGCTATACCCACAGTAAAATAATTCTTGATATTTGAATTTAGTTATTTTCAAAATATTTATTTACTTACACTTAAAATAGCATTTAGCAAATGTTAGTGCCATGACTTCAATATAATCCATGGTGGGGCGGGAGTGGAGTTCTGTGCTCACATATGCAGGAAAGGGTGATGCACTAAATTCTGTATCTTGGAAAATAGTGCACTTCCATGCATTTAGTTAAGACATCTGTTTAGTGTTTTTAAGCAGTGTTTCCTGAATTTAAATATAGACCAGCAAATTAGGTATTTTATTTTGATTAGTAAACAAATTATGTGAACACCCTAAAGCCCCTCTTCCATACTGTGTGACCATGGCTTATTGTGTGGGGGCAGGAGGAGGACTTTGTTATTGAGGGAGGCTGCTGGGAGACCGATTTAAACTTTCAAACACATGGCATCATGGTACCTCAGATATTTAGAAGGGTGGATTGTACATCTTTATGTTAGCAGGTGGGAAGGAGGAAGGACCCCATTTCTCTGGGGCCTGATTGGTCTCTGCTGCCTGATTGGTCTGATCTGCGCCTGTATTGTGACCTGTGCTGTGGAGTGCTGGTCCCACCACCCACTGCTGAAGTATAGCCTTGGCTGGCTTCCTCCATGTTTCCATTTCTGGTGAGGTGCAAACTGATCCTAAGTTTCTGCTATTAGATGAATACTCTTGAGCCAAGACATGCAGAGACACGTGCTCCTGAAAATCTCCAAATCTTGTGAGGAGCCAGAAATAACTGTCTCACGCTTATCTATCTAGCTACTAGTCACTTGTAGTGTCGTAGAGTCGCTCCTGAGTTTTGTTGACTGTGTCATATACATGATGCTAGATGTTTCTCCTGGAATTTTGACATCTTTTTGAGATAAATTTGGGTCAGGGTAACACTTATCTTCTCAGTAGTATTGGCTTGTCCCACATCAATCTGGATACGACTTCCATGTCTTGTGTCTGTGTGTGAGAAAGTGAAAGAAAGGGGAGCCTATCTATATGAATAGAACTAGGAAATTACTGTCTAGTTTTTATATGAAGAAATGAATGACCTACATGTGAATCCTTTAATAGTCTAAGAGGAACACATTTGGTCTTTTTATAACTTGTCTTCAGTAACTTCCTTGCATTGACTGTCTCTCTACCAAAGGGATATGCAATTATTTGGTGATGTTATTTTATTTTATTTTTTTCTTTCTCAATAATAAGAGGAAATTGTGAAATTTAAATTTTGTTCCACAAAGCTAAAAAAGGAGCCCACACAGTGAGTCAGGAGGCATGCCACATATTCCAGATTCTATACTGATCTGTTGTAAAAGCCATGAAAGGAAATAGCTTTTTGCCCAGTGAGGTTTATAATTAAGTTTGTAATGAAAGGGACTGTATATTTGCTTAATAAGAACTGGGTTGGTGTAGTTGATATTTTTTAAAAAGAAATTGAGTCAGTAATTTAACATTCTGTGATATTTTTGCTTGAAAAACTTCATCCTTGTTATATTGCTTTCCTCAACCTTTGCCAAATATATTTGATTCTCTACAAATGCAAAATAAAATAGCACACACACACATGCACACAAACCTACTTGCAGTTTTATAGTAGAATGTGGGAAAAATAAGCATTAGACACTTTACAAAAAATACTTAAGAAATCTAGAACTTTAAAAAAATGCCTTTTTTGTCTACCTTTACAACAAAATATTTGCATTTGTTTTGGTTTATAAGATTCTATTCAAATGTCATTTGGACTGGTGATTCCCTTAAAGAACGTTATTACCATTTATTTTCAGGGGTTATTCAATGTTACTTGATGCCATGTTTGAATGATTATACTCTATATTAGTGTGTGAAAATAAATAGAATTAAAGTTTGTAGTGTTTTTTCTCAATACGGTACTATAGGTAATGCATCTGTGTGTAGAAAATATTATTCTTTATCACTATAAGAAATAGGAGTGGTAGCTTCTTTCAACTGGTTAGAGGACCAATCATCTTATTCAGAGTACCAGCCTATGAAAATATGGTGTGTGTATAAAGTAGTTTGGTTACCACTTCAGTTTCTGTTCCATACTCATAAATTGCAGTAAGAAGCCCTGAAACATCATTCATGACATTTTTATTAGACTTCTAATTAGTAGAATTTTATAATATTTTTGAATATTTTATAAGAATATATATTACATAAACATAGGGCTATATGTTATATATCAGAAAGGTTGTAAAGCTTAATATCTAAGTTTCTTGATACCTTAATTTCCGACTGGACTCAAAATACATAGAATTTTAAATAACTATTTTAAAAAACCCTGTCATTTCATTTAGGAACATATAGATAATAAAAGTAAAATGACCGACTGGTAAAGAAAACTTAGATTTATGCTTCTATGTTAAAATCAGTTTGAGGATCCAAATGGTATCAGATTTTGCTTGCAAAATGAGTATCCTTTTCATCCATTAACATTTCAGGACATAATATATTAAGGAGAGTAAAAGACCTATTGTAGAGTTATAATCGTACCATTTATTGGCTTTGTAATCTTTGTGGACAGATGTATAGATGATGATTCTGATAGTCATACTTATGCCCCTGTCTGTCTTAGATTCAATGCCTGGGATGCAAGGCTCTGGACTGGACTTTGCCTGTCATTAGGGCACTATTTATTATGGTTCCTTAGTCATTGTTCATGTGGGAAATAGGAGTAGAGAGAGAGGTGATGTAGGATGTAGTTTGAGATAATGAACTCTATTACCTCTTGCTGGGTTATAGATGTCAGAGCAAATTATTACTTATTTTTGCTGTCCTTTAAAATTTTAACCTTATAATTAATATTTCTATTTCTCTAATCCAAAAATCTTGAGAGAGATTATAAAAATAATATAAACAAATTATTCATAATGAGTTTCCTTTGGCCTAAGGAAGAAGTAGCTTAAACAGTATTTAAGAGCCAGAGAAATAGACAGCAGATCTACCCTGTAATCTGAGGTTTCTTACCCTATAGATCATCTTATCCATATGATTATATTCTTCACAATTCTGTGTTCTAAGGAGGTGGCAAACCTCCCGTGTATACATGTTTCCTATTTTGATATACTTACTGGATTTTGGTTGATATTTGAGAAAAAGGAGAAATCAAAACTGATACCATTTATTGACCTTCAAATAAATCTGTTTTCAAACATATTTTTAATTAATAGTATTTGGATTATGTGAATTATATGTTGTATTCAAGCAGTAAGATCTCTACATTTAAGTTCATGTGTTAATATATAATCTTAAACTTAAAAGAAGTTACAAAATATTTGTATATATGCAATGGTATCTTAACAATAGAATTTAGCATTAACATTTTGTTATAAATGCTAATATCAAATTTAAAACAAGCGTATGGTAATTTGTTTTACTTCATTAAAATCAATTCCTCAGGAGCTGAGTGTGTTAACAATTATTGGGTGTGTTAAGTATTTAATGGTGAGTAGAAGACTAAATAAAAATTCCATATCAGAATGCTGGGAACATATTTTTATTTTTTGTTTATTTATTTATTTTTACATTTATTTATTTTTGAGAGACAGAGCACAAGTGGGGGAGGGGCAGAGAGAGAAAGAGACACAGAATCTGAAACAGGCTCCAGGCTCTGAGCTGTCAACACAGAGCCCGATGCGGGGCTCAAATCCACAAACCGTGAGATCATGACCTGAGCTGAAGTCGGACACCCAACCGACTAAGCCACCCAAGCACCCCAGGAAACATATGTTTAAATGTTATAAAATATTTACCATAAATTGTAATTAATCAAGCTATTGGAAGAGTGACATCTAACCTGTTTCAACTTTTTGAAGACATTTCTAAGGCCTTAATTTAATTTCTTCTATCACCTAGTTGGTGATATTACTGGCAGAAATCTCTTACATGACTTAGTATATATGGCTTGAGATCCCCCATTCTGAATACCTTACTAGATTATGTTTTTTAAGACCAAATATGGAGTCTCTTTATATTTTAGTCTTCTTTGTAATTAGGATTCTTCTGAATCCTAAAAATAAAACATACTCAGAAAATTCAATGTTTACTTAATGCCGATTAATTATGGTTTTACTATAAAAGGATCATACAGCTGTGTTAGTTAACTCTATCAATATAACAGAAAGATGTCTCATATATTTATTTCTATCTGTTTCTAGAAATTCTCTATAGATGGTAGAATGTTTTATTCCTTCATAAATACCTATCCTAGAAGTTCTTTGGATAAACAAAGTTCTTATAATTAGCATAAACCTAGTGCCTTGATAATTACTGCTTTACGAAGAGAATCCTTTGGAACAACTGCTTGCATCTTTAGTCTGGCCCTTGTAGTGTTTAAAACCACAATATGCTTGATATAAACACACACTGATCAGTAAAAATTTCTGTGGCTAACTATCAGGGAATCATATAGGTATAGGAAACTACCTTTAGGAATAATGAAACATTTTATGAACCTAGAACTCTGACAGTTCATTCCATTCTTTTTCAATAAAGGACATTTATTTCATTGAGTCAAAGAGAAAATAATTGAGAATCATTCACCTAAAATATAAGCAAATATATACATATATTTCTTTCAGAATTTATCATGTCTACTTTGTAATGTCTTAATAAAAGTAATTGCAGCTTAGATTTTAAAATATTTTAATTCCAGAATAGTTAGCATACAGTGTTATATTAGTTTCAGGTGTACAATCTAGTGATTCAACAATTCCATATATCACTCAGTACTCATCACAAGTGCATTTCTTAGTCCCCACCACCTAGTTCACTCATCCTCCCATCCATCTCCCGTGTAGTAACCATCAGTTTGTTCTCTATAGTTAAGAGTCTGGGGCACCTGGGTGGCTCAGTCAGTTAAGCGTCCGACTCTTGGTTTCGGCTCAAGTCATGATTTCAGGGTTTCATGAGTCCGAGCCCCACATCAGACTCCAAGCTGACAGTACAGAGCCTGCTTGAGATATATACATGTATATACATGTATATGGATATATACATGTATATACATGTATATGGATATATATACATATAACACATCTTAAAATTAGTATTGGAAATATGTAAAATATTGGTATTACCAAGAGATATTTCCAATAGGTATGTGTATTACCAATAGGAAATTTGAAAATTATGCAAAAAGTTGAATAAGGGGTTCTCATATCAACATTTCTTATTCTTTGCAGAGGAAAGCTAAAATCCTTGCATACAATTAGTTTTCCTACAACATACTTCGGGCACAATTTGTTGTTTGTTTTGTGTTTAATATTTTGCTTATATAATTAAGCTTAGTTTTTGTATCTTTATAATATTCATTTATTTTAAAAATTAATAAACACCTATTAAATATGTTGACTAAGCAGCCATATTAGAGACTCGGGGAATTCAAAGAAGTCTAATGGGGATAATTAATAGTTTTGAAAGATTATTATGTGCTAGGCATTATACTAAGCTTTATGTATATTATATCATTTAATCCTCACACCAATCCTATGCAAAACATACTATTATTATTTTTATTTTGGTGTAAGGCTATAAGACTCAGAAGATGCAAGTAATTATTTTATCCAAGTCAACCAGGTAGAAAGCGGTTGAGCAGGTATTTGAACCCATAGGATCTGGATCCAGACCCACATACTTAACTATTACTCAATTGAGCTTCCTTAATCTGCCCTAAATTTATAATAAGGCAAGGAATTAGGACACAGATACAAATAATCCTAAATAAATTGGAATGGAAAGTTATCAGAATACATACTTAAATAGATTTAGGTATTGTTTTGTTTTGTTTTTAGATAGAGTGGGGAGAGAACATGAGACAGGGAAGGGGAAGGGGGCAGAGGGAGAGAGAGAGAGAATCCACACTCAGAAAGGAGCCAGATACAGGGCTTGATCCCATGACCCTAGGTTCATGACCTGAGACAAAATCAAGGGTCAGACATTCAACCCACTAAGCCACCCAGCATCCAGACGCCCCTTAAATAGCTTTTTAAAGGAACTTATCATTGAAGTGGCAATAAAAGGATGCTTTATCTATAGACAATTTGAAAGCTATAATAAACCAACTAAAATTCAGTCAGTTTTTTATTATCACCTTTCTTTAATGTCTATTCTGAACATGATAAAAAACATGATAAAAAAAAAAAAAAACCTCCCTAGAAGGACAAACCATTGTTCATGACCCCAAATGGAAATCTACTGGCTTGCCATAAAAGTCATAATAAAAATAAGTACAATGAGAACAAACAGTGGCATTAAATTCTGGTTTGACTCCATTCTGGTTTGATGCTGGCATATCAAAATCCAACTCTCTCTTTGTTAAAAAGAGAGATTATTGAGTGTCACAGAAGCCCTATCATTGCATGACCAAACTTTCATAATGAAGCATCTAGGAAAAATGAAAGAAATTTGAACAGAGGATAACTTTCTCATCAGCCATTCCATACTATATAACACTGTGTTCATATATTGTTTGAGCTATCTGGTGCTTACATCTATGACAAGTACACCACACACTTGACAACATCGTCCTCTTCTTGATTAACTGAATGAATAAGCATGATCTAAAAATCAAACTACTTGCTCCTTCCTAAAGGTTTTCCAATAACTATATATATATATATATATATATATATATATATATGGCACTATATATCATCGTTAATATACTATATATAACATATACTATATAATTATAATATATAAACTATATAGTGTATTAATATGTATATTAAATTGGTTAAATACAAGTAGCTATCGAGAAGAAAGTAATTATTCATATTAATATCACTCTTAGTATGCTTTCAGAAATTTTTACTATGCACAAGTGAAAGTCATTAATACTGTTTTGTTCTGATTTTTTGAAAACTTTAATAACAAAGCGTTTTTTTTCTAATTTTATAAAACTTTGTAATTGACTACTGGGCATAAATTGTCCAAATTCTTTTTTGGAAGATACAGTTAAATCTTGGCACTAAATGCTGTATTTGTTGGCACTGAAACAGGTGCAAGAAATGAACATGTTAAAATCTCTAGCTTGGAATAGTTAAACCAAATGTAATTATATGTGAGTCTTGACTAAAGGTATGATTATCATCCAAGACTTAGCAGTATGGGGTATGGGGGTGACAATGCCAGCCTTAAATTCCAGAACTTTTTTCATGCTATTTGTTTTTCACAGTTATAAGTTACTACCTCTTCATAGTGCAAAGTTATCCATCCACTCGATTTCATTTCTTGGCTCAATGCTGTGACTTAGTAATTTTCAACATCTTATGGACAGATGGAAAGTGTTCACTAAACATGTTGCTGAATTAACACAGAATTCATTTCTAAACCACAATAAAGAATGGAGCTGAAAATATCAAGTCCACTCAGTTCCATCTAAAGCCCATGTATTGTTATAATGGAATCTCTGGTTGAAAAAGGGTCATTAGAGGTCATGTGGTTAAAGTAGGGCCACATCTACCATCCCTAATCTAAGTAAACAACCCAACCAAACATTCCTTTATGTCTAGACAAAATCCTCATACTATAAAGTCTGTTTTTTTTTTCTTTTTGTCTTTTCCAATAGAAATTTTGAATATCCTAACACTATCCTTTGTGTACAATTCCTTTGTTTAGGGACTCTCAAGTTAAATTCTTTCACATCCTTCTCCAGGCCAAATAATTCCATTTTCTTTTATCTCTCTACATGGGTTCTATTTTCTGTTCTATTAATCAGCTGTTTATTTCTCCCCTGAAACCTTCCCACATCTATGCTTTGGTTATGATCTATGAAACAGAATGCAGCATTTTTAAGTGCTGTGTCTCCCCTGTTCCCCATTGTACATACCTGCTTTTGTATTCCAATACTGTGTTTGATTAAAAGCAAATAAAACCACAGTGTTCACACTGTTGATCTGTGGCCAATTTATATGAACCCTAGCTTAGAGATTTCACATACATTCTACCAGATTTTCAGTGTCATATTTATGAACTGCTTCCATGTTGTTGTTTTTTTAATAAGTTATAATGAAATCTACTGTCTCTCTTGACAAATTTTAAGTTCCAAGAGGATTGGATCTATATATCTTATAATTCCCTAATATATACCTAGTACATAGTACAGAATCTGGCACAAATAAATGTTTGAAGAATGAGTGAGGAAAGGAAATTAAAAACAAAACAGAATTTTTTTGGTTCAGACAAATATATTTCTCTTCTAAATCTGGACATTGGGACTCTAGTTTCCTTTCTTTAAATTTATCTGTATTTTATTTCATTTTTATGTAAGTACTGCTTTTTCTCTTGATCAATTCAATAGTTTGGACTTGATTTGTAGGCAAAATTGAGTTAAATTGTAAGGAGGTTTCAATCTAAAAAACCACTGCATGTCAAACTTACACAAATGAGATATACCTCCCCATTTCTAGGAAGAAAAGTGGGCTATGGCAGTACAATTGACCACTTCATGAAAAGACCCCATAAACTCTGGACAACTAGTAGTAAAGCTCCATTCTTGATTTCAGCATTTATTAATTGGGTAGATTTCTTTAGGTATCTATTATTTCCTCATTTGTAAATGGCAATAATTTTGTCCTGGGAAAGCTGATGAGAGGGTTTAAAGAAATAAAGGTTTATAAGCACCCAGTAGGTATATAAGTACCTAGTAAGTATATAAGTACTTTAGTCCCTCAAAATTATTTGTCCCCCTTTTTTCAGCATTTTTTGCCAAATACTTAGCACTGACATAGGTTCAAACACTCAATTATTTATTCTGTAGTGGAGATGGAAGGGAACAAAAGATTTAAATAAATACTATAAAATTTTATGACAGAATGAAATGGTTCTGTGAATGCTTGCATTTCTTGTCAGGAGGGAAGAAAAAATAAAACATCATTAGAGTTAACAAAGAGTTCGTGACTTAACAGATTAATAGGAAATATAATAACAAATGTTAAAGAGAGTATGACTGGTATGAATCTTTACATCTTTGTTACATCATTTCCACACAGTGTTAGAATGACAATTTTGTATATGCACTATGCTCCCCTGTGAGCCCTGTTTGTTTCTCTAACAGCTTTATTAAAATACAATTGGCAAACAATAATCTATATATTTTTAAAATATATAAATCTAATAAATTTTGGCAAGTGTGTGTGTCATGAAATCATCATCACAATTAAAATAACAAACATATTTTTCACTCTTGGAAATTTGTTTTCCTTTGCAATGTCTCTCCCTCTCAGCACTTCCTGTATCCTTGTCTCCACAGGAAACCACTTATTTGCTTTCAGTCACTATAGATTAGTGTGCATTTAGATAAACCTAGAGTCATATAGTTTGCATACATTTTCCCTGGCTTTTTCACTCAGCTTAATTACTTCGAGATTATCCATGCTGATGGTGGTATCAGATGTTTATTCCTTTGTATTGCTTAGAAGCATATTACCGTATGGATATACCACAATTTTTGTATTCATTTACTCATGTATGATCATTGGGGTTGTTTCAAGTCAACTTTAGACTATTTAGACTATTACAAATCAGGCTATTATGAACATTCATGTATTAGTCTTTTTATGAACACATGCTTTCTCTTCTCTAGAAACTGATGGCTAGGTCATGTAAGTGCGTGTTAACTTTTTAAGAAAATATGAAACTCTTTTTCCAACGTACCATTTCATGTTCCCACAAGCAGTGTTGGAGAATTCCAGTTCCTCTGCATTCTTGCCAATACTTGATACTTTTAAATTTTAGCCATTCTAGTAGATGTGCAATCGTTTTTAATCGTGGTTTTAATTTGCATTCCATTTATGACTAATGATATTGAACATCATTTCATATGCCTATTTGCTATCTATATATCTTCCTTAGTGAAGTATCTACTTAAGTCATGTTCCCATTTTTTATTGGATAATTTTTTTTATATTGCTGAATTTTGCAAGTTCTTATATATTCTAGATCCAAGTTATTTTTCAGATAAATATTTTGCAAATATTTTCTCATAGTCTATGCCTTGTCTTTTCATTCTCTTCTTCCCCTTACTTTGGGTTCAATTTACTCTCCTTATTCCAGTTCATTGTGGAAGCTGAGGTCACTGTATTGAGAACTTTCTTCTTTTCTAACATAAGTGTTTTATATAGATACTTTCATTGTCGAGGATTGGGTCTATTTTGATAAAGATTCCATAAGCCTTTGAAAAGAAAGTATGTTTTGCTGTTGGGTGAAGTGGTCTATACATTTCCTTAGATAAAGTTGGTTGATAATGCTCTTTAAGTCTCCTTTATCCTTACTAATTTTTGTATATTTATTCTATCAATTATTGTGAGATGAGGATAAAAATTTCTGTTACTGTGCATTTGTCTAATTCTCTTTGCAATTTTACCAGTTTTGCTTCATGTATTGTGAAATTTTTCTGTTGGTGATTTAGAACTTAGGTTTCTCTTGATGAACTGAACTTTATGTCATTAGGAAATAACGTGCTTTATCATGAGTAATATTCTTTTCTATGAAATGTACTTTGATATTATTACAGCCTCTCTAGGTTTCTCTGGTTTTATTATTAGCATGCTGTATCTTTTTTTCCATCCTTTTACTTCTAACCTACTTGTGACTTTATATTTAAAGTTTATTTCTTACAGTTTGCATCGAGTTGGGAATACACACAATTGGAATTTTTTTCCAAGTTGTTAATTGGAGTTTTAAGACCATTTACATTTATATTATGAACAGGTCTCAGTTTGAATTTTTTTTATTTTTTTGATTAACTAAACTCCACACTGTATTCACTAGATTTTCCACTAATACATATATTTTTTTTTTTCTGTTCTAGGATCCCACATTACATTTAGTCATCTCTCTCCTTACTTCCTTGATCTGTGACAGTGTTTCCATCTTCACTTGTTTTCAAAGACTTTGATAGTTTGAAGATTACTAGCGAGGTATTTTTGTACAATGTCCCTCAATTTGGGTACTCATGAATTTTCAGGGATGCCTGTTTAATTGTACCCAGCTTATCAAGGTGTTTGTGGTGAGATACGCTATCTGATCCAACTAGGTGCTAGAACAAGAAGTCTCTCTTTGATTCTACTTTTAGATTCTACAAGCTGCTCAATATATCAGAATATTTTCTCTATTCCTTTTCCCCTTATGTTTGCGAGGATTGGTATTCCTTCATTCGAAGAGCCCCATAACTAATTCACAACCCACGATATATATCCCTATCACTCTTCCAAACTCCCATGATCTTTTCTGGCTATATCAAATTTATTAAATCATTAACCTATTGAAATTCCTACAAAATTCCTTAATTTTCCTTGTTTGTATCTTCCCCACACTTACTCAAATGCCAGTGTTGAGACCAGAGGTAAGTTTATTTCTTGAGCATTGCTTTATTTTTTCCTTCAGTTTTATTGAGATAGAAATGACATATAACATTGTATTAGGTTAAGGTGTACAACATAATGACTTGATGCTTATTTACATTGTAAACTGATCATCAGGATAAGTCTAATTATCCACCACCTCACATAGTTAGAAATTCTTTTCTTTCTTATTTCTTATGATCTTATTATATATTTTCTACTTGCACAATTTGTCCTTCTTTTTCTTTTTTACTGTTTTTTAATGTATTTTCTGTCCCTTTTTTCCGTATTTCTGCTAGCCCTTTTATTTCGTTAGGTGCCAGATTTTTTTTCTGTATTGCTATAAATATTTTTGAAGTTTGTTTTGCAGAGCTGTTAAATTATTTGAAACAATTTTATTCATTGAGATTGAGCTTTTAAGATTTGTTAGATGGAACCAGAGCAGTGTTTTTGTTTTTGTTTTTGTTTTTGTTTTTGTTTTTGTTTTCTTTTTGTTTTTGTTTTTCTCAGGACTAACTAATCACTACTTGGGCAATATAATTCTGAGTACTCAAGTCAGTATTCTGTGTGTTATAAAATTGTCCAGTCTGACTAGTGGGGACAGGCACTATTCCAGGTCCTGTTCAAGTCTCAGATACTGTTTGCTTTATCTTTTCAGCTGACTTTTTTGCTAGTATCTGGTAGTCTCTTTACACATGTACCCTGATTGATTTCTGCTGTATATGCAAGAAAAATCCTCTGCAAATCTATGTGGTTCACATTCTTTTTTTTTTTTTTTTTTTTTTTTAACGTTTAATCATTTTTGAGAGACAAACAGAGTGTGATTGGGGCAGGGCCAGAGAGAGAGGGAGACACAGAATCTGAAAGAGGCTCCAGGCTCTGAGCTGTCAGCACAGAGCCCCACGGGGGTTCGAACTCACTGACTGTGAGATCATGACCTGAACCAAAGTCAGCTGCTTAACCAACTGAGCCCCTGTGTGGTTCCCATTCTATGCAGCATTCTCTTCTCCATTAGTGCTTTGAGAACTGTGATGGTTTCCTTGGACTCTCAGTTTAGTCTTGTCAACTCATGGAGTCCCGTGGACTTTGCCTGACTTTCCGCTACCCATGTTGTAGCCTGGAAACTCTTCAAGACACTAAGTCCCAGCAATGTTAAGGCTCACTTCACCTCATGTTGTTGTTTTTTTTTTTAACTCTCAGAGATCACTGTTCTTTGTTGTCTGGTGTCTAATGTGTTGATAACCATTGTTTCATATATCTTATCGTTTATGTTTTTGTTTTGTTTTTGTTTCAGTTCTTTCAGGTGGTAGGGTAAATCTGGTACCTGTTATTCAAATCAGACAATGTTTGTTTCTATATGAAGCCCAACCTCTTTGATAAACATTCAGTGCTTTGCTTTGTTTGCTCTCCCCTGACTTCTGTACCCCAGTGTCTCATTGAGTCATAACCTACTATTTTAATAAGATTTTATTTCCCCAGGGCTTTACCGCCTTATTAAGGCTTAGTTCAAGTACTACCACATATACAGAGTAGTTGTCATCAGTAATAATTCTGGAATAACAGAGACATTGAATATAGTTCTAAGCAGGGACAGAATTGTTAACACATTGTGACTTTATTCCAATAGAACCTGAATAGTATCTAACCATTTTGGTCTATAAGAAGGTATACACATTTTATTCATCAGGTATAGGTACTTAGAGAACAGGTGTTTAAGCTCTTGTATCATAATTCTCATTGCTGTAATATGCATGTGGATAGGGATTTTTCAAGAGACTTTTGGAACTATTTAAGAAAGGAGAGTATAGATGAGATGACTACGGCATTCTATTCACTGTGGATCCCTAGGGTGATAATTTTTCTAAGAATATGCCACACATGACTCTATACTCATGTTAAATTATAAAGCTTGTAGGTAAACTACGTCACCAGTACTTGGACACTTTCTCCTTTCATGTTATTTTTGAGGATGGTCATCCTGTATACACTCTTTTGCCCCGTATTTAGTACCTAGAAATGTCTCTCTGAGTAGCAGTGATGTGAAATAATGTTGAGTTTGCTAAGCATGTCTATATTTTATATTTACTTGGCCCACATGCAAGGTCAGTTTGGGATGAGTTATTTTAAAATCTGGATATTTATCTTCATGAGAAAGATACTAAGAGTGGTGATTCTCCACACAAAAGGAGACAAATTCAGCCCTGGTGCAAATCAAATATGTCATATAGGAGTCCATAGGCTTTTGGGGGCCAATGAATTAGTGTCTATGGTGAAGGGCCACCAGCCAAATCTGAATTTGCAACTACGATAACTGCACCAAGGTCTCCTAAAGTAATTTATTGTCTCAGGGCAGCTGCTGCCTCCATCCATTAAAGACTAGGGGAGAGTGTGGTGAAAGACAAGAGTTACAAACGGGTGGGGCCAGAATCTGGGGGCACTTAGGGGAATCTGGATCTCAGCTTCTGTTCAGCACCCAGGCCAGGATTTAGGAAAGAGGGCAGAGAAGCTGTGGTTAAGTGAGGTATGGAAACATCCTGTTTTTGTTCTTTGATGCGAATCCACCTCTTTTCCACATAGGCATTGCCTCACTCAGGGCACGTTTTGATGTCGCAGCTATGTGCAGTTGACTTTTCGAAAATGTTGGTTATTTAAACTGTGAGATATGAATAATAAGGATAATAGTATTTTTTTAATTTTATTATGTAAGGCTCTGAGCCAGGAACTTAGTTGTGGAAATAAAAGAAGCTGAAACTAAATCAGTATGGTTTAATGGACTTTAGGGATAAAAGCAAAATATTCCAAATCTTGAGTACAGAAGTAATGTGGGTTTCTATAGTTAACAGTGAAAGAAAGACAGGCACTGGAGAGTACTTAGGGCAAAATATGAGCTATCTTTCTAAGGGATTAAAAAACTCACTGGACTTAAATTCCATTAGAAACAGGATTTTGTTTTTATCAATAAACGGAAGACAGCATTGCAAACTTTCTGAAAACGATCAACTTAATGGAGATGATATTTTGCCTACCGTGGAACATATAGTTCTGCAAATGACACCCTAACTAGCGTGGTCCCTGGTATGTGAATATGTACCAAGTGAATACAAATAGTTTTCAGAAATGTCCTTTTCCTTTGAAAATATTTCTTAATGGTATATGCAAGTGCCTTCTTTAGATGCTTTTAGTTTAGAGTAAAATTAGTACCTTTGCCTGTCTAGTTACGTGTCAGTTAGGGAGAAGTAAACTTATCGGGAAAAAAAAAAAAAAAAACTTATCGAACTAATGCCTTCCTAGGTAAGTGTTACATTTTAGCAGGCAACAACAAAGGTTCACAGCGGCAGATTTCCTATTGGAAACCTCAGTTCAGGTCTGTCCTGACCTTGGAGATGTCAACCCAATATTTTAGGTCTAAAAATGATAGAATGTGTGATTGCATTTGTTTGTGTAAGTGCATTAAATGTATCTTTCTCTAAAGCTAAAATGATGTAACCAATATACTATTATTATACTTGCTGCCAATATCACCTATAGGGCTTTTTTAAAAACCCTTTTTATTATGGTATTTGTCAGTATATAGTATATATTAAAACATTCATGCTTCCTAATACTCTCTTAACTGTTTGTTACAATGTAAGATAACATATTTTTCAGACTTTGAATATTCTGCCATTGTTCTATATCATAAGTATACTTCATCAAAGCTTTTGAAAATCATCTAGTTCATTAAATTTACAAAATCTAAAAGGATGAGAAATCATCAGAATACTCATTTGAATAATTATGTAGATACCACACTAGTAGTTATGACAGAATGTAAAGAACAGCAAATAATTTGGCCTAATGATTTACGGGCCACACGATATTAACTGTGTAAACCCCCATAACCTTCAGTTTTCTTATATGTAAAATGAGCAATATCTATCATAAGATTATTAAAAGGATTAAGTAAAATTACCTTCTCAAAATGGTTTACATTATGTCTGTTGCAAGATTGGTGCTGTGTCAGTGAAATTTCTTCTCCTCCTGAAAACAAATCTGTTCTCAGACACTGAGTCAATAAAGCACCCATACCAATTCAGGAATAGAGAGAGAAAATACTGTTTGCATCTAACATATTTAGATTAGATTTGGTAGATTTACTTGCATTTGGTTACATGTTTTCTGCAATATACTATACTTGTTCATTTGCATATGTTTCTCTTTTCATTTTCTCGGTGAGCAATAGTCCATTTGAGCAGTAGCCCGTATCAGAACTCAAAGAGAGGGTTCTATATATACATATTTCAAGTCTAGAACATTATGAACTGACTCAGAAGTTAGCTACAACCAATGCAATTAGACTTGTAAAGTGAAGAAACCATTGAGAAACTTTTAGAGTTGAATTTTCTTTGATGGATTTTTGAAGAATTTCCAGTGAAGATCATTTCTGGAGAAGACAGGATGAACTCTTCTGGAAGAACTGGATTATATTATTCTCCTTTCATTTTGTCATCAGACCTTGGTGCCTGGGTGGAAGGCCCATATTAAAGGAAGGTCTTAGCTAAAGATGTGTGCTAAAGGAAGATGAGGTTTGGTTTTCAAATAAGCAAGGGTAACCGACATATTTGTGACATTCTGATGCCTGAAAAGCTTTTCTAAATGTATTTTTATTATATTTCCAGGTTCTTTACCTATATTCAGGTTTGTTTTTTCATCATTTTAATTGGGAACATACAGTCTTGAACTAATTTATAAAATTCATTTCTGGCCACTATCAGAAATGGTAGAAAAGTGGAAGTTGGAATAATAGGAAGAGAAGATGAGATCATTAAATTTAACTGAGGCCCTAAAATGTGTCAGTCACTTTCTTGTAATTCTCAGAAAAACCTTTATATTAGGTAACATTGATATTATTATTATTATGGTTGTTATTATTATCATTGTTCCCATTTAATAGATGTGGAAACGGAGAGTCATAGAGGTAAGGTCAATTCCCAAGCTAATAAGTTGGTAAGTATGTATTTGAATATTAGGGTGTCTGGCCACAGGGAACATATCTCTACATTATTCCAACTCCAAGTGTCAGGGAGCCTGTGCCTTCCCATAGTTTTGTCATCTACCAGCACTGTGACTTAGACAAGACACCGTGAGTTGGACAAGACTTGGACAAGACCTCTGAGGCTGTCTCTATACTTAAATTTATTGGCTTGGCTAGTATTATTTGTAAGATTATTTTCTCCTACATAGGATCTTTACCATATGCAAATGGAAAGAATCTGAATATAGCCTATATAATAATGTCAATGAAGTATAATTTTGATTACACAATTTGCAATCTAAATCTTTTTTTCATAATGATCAGTTTTCATCCGAGTTAGTTTCAATGCCTAAAAGGAGGGAAATTATACAATACCAAGAATGCATATGTAGTTCACAAAGGTTTCAGTTTACTGTTGAGGGTGTTTCAAAGTGGTAGTTTCAATTAAAATAATGTTTTCAATAAAATATTTTCTCCTATAGATATATAAATCTTATAGAAAATTGATTTCTTTATTAAATCTAAATTATTTTCAAAATATAAGAAAGGAAGTTTACTGAAATCTCTGGTGGAAGAAAATTTGGATCACTGTTACTAATTTAGCCAGTCTGTTAATTTGCATTGGAAAAGAAGAAAATCTCAGCTTTCTGTGTATTTGTTTCCAACCCAACAGATTTTACTGTATTACAAAATATACTTATACAGTGATTCATAAATATCATTAATTCATACACCTACAAAGCTCAATTTCCTTTATCAACCTTTTGAGTAAGATGAAATTTTCATTCTGAATAGAGTAAGATGAAATTTTCCTTACTTTTATCAGGAAATTTAACTTCAGTTTATGTCTCCTCCACCATCACCATTCCTGTTTTTTTCTCCTATGTCTCCATTTTTTATCTTTTCTCATAGCTTTTCTTTGAAGCTTATTACTTCTTTATTTCTTCCTTTTCCCTACCAAATTACAGTAAGATCAAACTGAGTAAATGTAGTGTGAAGTCTAGGTATTTTGTTTTCTTACCTCAAACATGTTACCTAGATGAGTGTATTTGGAATCTTTTCTCTTTTCATTTGAGTTCCACATGCATGACCAATTTACCAAAAGGGAATTATTTATCCATTATTGGAGACATAAGGCACAGAATTATGGTTGGTATGCATTTGGTCATCTCTCCTGTTTTGGTGACAATTTTGATGACTTTTTACATACCCATTGTCCAGTTGAATGTTTATATCACCTAAATCTATTCTTAATATGCAATGAAGAATTGTTACTACACTCCAAATTCTTTCCAAAAGCCAGAACCTTGATTATGTGTTGTCTAATCACAGTCAACAGACCAGTTTGAGAAATGATATCAAAGTCTCTTTTGACTTTTGCCTCAGTAATTTGCCATTCGTTTCAGAAACATCATCTAAAATATATCATTTTATATAAAACTTACTGCATCTGTGCAAAAATTAAGTTGGGATTATTATTAAAAAAACCCTCAGAACAATTTTCTCTCAAGTCTCAGCAAAAATTCTGTTTGGTGAGAAAGAGCTGGTATATTTAATCTCCTGAATATCATACACTTTGTTATTTCCTTTTATATCTATTACAGTTCTTTCTCTATCAATCCCTCACCTCAGATTGTTGAGCATAGCTGCCTCATAATTACATTATGCCACATTTTGGTTACTTCTCCCAGATTTGTGTCATCTGCAAGTTTGTCAACAATGCATTTTTATATCTTTATGTAATTTCCTAATATGTTTAATAAGGTTGTGTCAAGGATATTATTAGCATGCAATCAGAGTAATCCAGATTGCCATCAAATATTATTCTTTGGGTCAAGTTTTTCAGCAGTTTAGAATTAACCTTCAAACTTACTCAAAATAAATTTATCATCTCCTCAAAGATGTAGCTGACTTTTGGCTTCAAGATACAGAATTCCCACATTGTTATACTGATATGTCATAGTTAGTGTGATTCATTTTGTTGTCACAGCCATTTTTCTCTATAATATTTGGTTTTCTTTTTTCCCTGGGCACTTTTATTTCTTCCCAGTTTTTTCTTAAGGAAATCTAGATCAAATTCTAAGTCTTATGTTCAGTGTTCTCTTTAAACTCTGTGAAAAATAGTCATTCATTGCTAAGCATCCATCTTTGAGCTCTCCTTGACTTATTTTCATTTTCTTAAATTTCTTATACAAGAGAGACATATCAGGGTCCTGGAAGTTTTTGTTTGTTTTTGTGTTTTCAGTTTGAATTAGATTTTTTAATTTAAATTTTAGTTAGTTAACATACAGTGCAATATTTCTTTCAGGAGTAGAATTCAGTGATTCATCACTTATGTACAACACTCAGTACTCATCACAAGTGCCATTTTTAATCGCCATCACCCATCTAGCCCATCACCAACCCACCCCCCTCCATCAACCCTCAGTTTGTTCTGTATTGTTAAGAGTCTCTTGTGGTTTGTTTCCCTCTCTTCTCTTCCTCCCCCTTCCCATGTGTTCCTCTGTTTTCTTAAATTCCACATATGAGTGAAATCATATGGTATTTGTCTTTCTCTGACTGACTTACTTTGCTTAGCATAATACATTCTAGCTCCTTGCATGTTGTTGCAGATGGCAAGATTTCATTCTTTTCAATGGCTGAGTAATACCCCACTATGTGTGTGTATGTGTGTGTGTGTGTGTGTGTGTTTGTGTGTGTGTGTGTATAGTAGAATGTCTCCAATTCATGTGTTTGTCTATGAGTATATGAGTATGTGCTTGTATATGTATTTTACTCTTGAAAATATTTGGGAAAAACTGCCATAAAGTAATAATTCCTATGTATAGCAAGCATATGTCATGTAAACAAAAAAATGATTTTACATAGTACACAGAATAATTATGTATTTTAAATCTCTATTTAAAATATATAAACTAGTGATGTCTGGGTGGCTCAGTCATTTAAGCATCCGATTTGATTTCAGCTCAGGTCATGATCCCTGGGTCGTGGGTTCGAGCGCCTCATTGGTCTTGCTTTGAGCCTGCTTAAGATTCTCTCTCTCTCCTCCCCCCGTATCCTCTCCTCTCTCTCTCGCCTCCCACCCTGCTCCTCCCTCCTCTCTCTCTCTTTCCTCCTTTGCCCCCTACCCTTCTCGTGCTCTCCCTCTCTAAAAAATAAAAATGAAATAAAATAAAATATATAAGCCAGCATATCAGATCATAATATTAAGAATCTTTGGCTCATGGTGAAGCTAAATTTTAAAAAGTTAAACAATTTGGGGTGCCTGGGTGGCTCAGTCGGTTGAGCATCTGCTTTGGCTCAGGTCATTATCTCACAGTTTGTGGGTTTGAGCCCCACATCGGGCTCTGTGCTGACAGCTCGGAGCCTGGAGCCTGCTTTGGATTCTGTCTCCCTCTCTCTGTTCCTCCCCAGCTTGCACTCTGTCTCTCTCTTTCTCTCAAAAATAAAGATTAAAAAAAAAATTAAGTTAAACAATTGAAAGAAAACACTAAGTAAATACTGGTAGAAGTGATATTAGCAAATAGCAAATTTGTGCAAGTGGTACATGGATAAGTGAATTGGGAAATATGGTGCTAGTGAGGTAGACCAGTCACCGGTTCAGTGGGTTCCTCCTTCCTCCCTGTTTACCTAGTTGCTGATCCCAGTCAGAAGAGTCACCCTGGTTTTGTAACAGCACTTGCAACCAACTTTCACCATGGATATTAATTTTATCGATATGATAGATCACGGGATATATGTTTTAAAGTGCCAGTTATTTTCTTTCTTATACCCACTAGATTATGATATGAAGGACAATTCTGGTTTTTTTTTCATTGTTTATAGTGAAACATTAGAAGTTGAAGGAATATTTGAGTGAGCTAAATTAATGCAAATTTAATGATGATTTATATTATCAATTGAGATACTTTGCTTTCTGCATGCGTCTAATGGCTGTATTAAAATGTGAATTTTATTGGCACCTTTATTTGAATTCTCATATTAAATTCAGCTCAAGCATTGGTTTTTAAAATTTCTTTCATAGCCTGCTGTCTCTCTGATAAATATGATTCTACAGCAGATGCAGTATTATTATAGGAGGAAAGGCAGGCTTATTAAAAGGTGAATAAAGACATCTAACAGGGAAGTGCACTACTAAGGTTTTTAAAGACATTTGGGAGTAAAGCCAAGCAAACCATCATGTACTGTAAGCAGAATCTTAAAAAAAAAAATCAATACCTTGCTGACTAGGCAGCCAATGAGGAAATGATAAGATAAAGGCTAATGTGATCATTTATTGATATGTAGCACCTAGTTGAACTGTAAGTCAAGTAAGGGGCATGTTCTGTATTGAGAGAGAGTGAGACTGCCTTTTTTTTTTTTTTAAATGAGCTACCTTGTTTCCCTCTAAGTGTAAAGTATGCCATATTATGGGAAACAACAACAACACAAAGTGCATGAATAATAAATCTTGTTATTGAAGGCTTTGTAATGGCCATATTTATCTCTGAGTATAAATTTATAATCACTGTATGAATATACATTTTAACCCTCTCATGTAGAACTACTGTGTATTTAGGGTTTAATGGTGAAGGCAACTATATTTTTCTTGAATTTCCTTTGACACGGCTTTTGACATGTAAACAATTTTAGTAAGCTCTTAGAGTCCATAGAACTGAAATCTTAGTGTAAAATGGCAAAAGGAAGATGCAATGAAGAACTTTGTTTGGGGGAATTACTTGTGTTCCACTTGCAGAATAGTTTATAGTGTAGTTATTGGGTCAGATGATATGGATTCAAGTCCTGGGCCCAGAGTTTAAGAGCTGTGGGCTTTGAGACAAGTAATGTATTATAACCTTAGTTTTAGTATTCTCAGCTATTCAATATACTTTTCTTGTTGAGTTGGTAGGAGGTTTCCATGAATCAGGCTTAACCTTAAACCTAGCCCAGAGAAAACACTCAATAAATATAAGCTGTTATGAGTGTCTTCAAACCAAGACATAAAAATCAACTTGGAATCTGAAAATACTAACACCAATTTTAAAAGATGGCCCATAATATTTACTTAAAAATCTCTTCACATACACAATTTTTACTGTACCAGTTATAATGAAATAAAAAATATTCATGTTTTAAAAAATAAAATGCAATCCTAGTTGAAATGATAGACCTATTTGTTACTTCTAATCAATGAACCTAGTCAAGAAATCAAATTATTGACCTGTAATCAATATATCTTATTACCAGACACATTTTATTTTGTATAAGATTCTCAATAATCTTTCAAAGATAAATTACTTGTTACTACCTACTGTTGACTTTATCAGTATATATACCACTCTTCTAGCTTTATAGGTAAGAATAAGCACCAAAGCTGCAAAAAAAGGTAAATTACCCAGAATGTATACAGGCTAAAGAATTCATCATGGCAGTTCTAAGATCTGGGTTAATGTGTTACTGCAGTCATCTAGCAGTCCTTCCAATCTTCACTTTATTTTGTCATAGATCTAAAAATTTATGTGGAATTCATTTGTCAGGAAAAAAGAGGTCAAATTTGTATCATCTCGGGATGCCTGGGTGGCTCAGTTGGTAAAGCATCTGTCTCTTGATTTCAGCTTTAGGTCATGATCTCATGATTCCTGGGATTGAGCCCTGTGTTGGGCTTTGCACTGACAGTGCAGAGCCTGCTTGGGATTTTCTCTCTCCCTTTCTCTCTACCCCTTCCCTGCGTATTCTCTCTCTCTCTCTCTCTCTCTCTCTCTCTCTCTCTCTCTCTCTTGCACACGCGCAAAATAAATAAGCTTTAAAAAATCCATGTGCCCTTTTTCAAGGAGAAGAAATAGCAAGAGTTACCACAGAAAGCCTTGTGCCTGATGTCAGTGCCCTTACTCAACAATGGATAGTCTTCCTGAGCTGTCTTACCACTCATGACCTTCTTGCTCCACTTCAGCTATCCCATCTCCCTGAAGTCCCTTGGATACTTCAGGCCTGCTTATTTCTCCAAGGCATGTTTCTTCCTGGAATGCTCTTTCTCCCAGATAATGACATGACTCAGTCATTTTCTTTTTGTTAGTCTTCATGGTCACTCTCCTAATACAGCATTAACACTCTTATCTGAAATTCCTCCTTCACACATATTCTCTATTTCCTTCCCTTCCTTATTTCTCACTATAGCACTTCTTACCCTCCAATAAAGTATTTTTATATTCTTTTATTATATGTCCTGAATCCCCAGTTGGCCATTAGCACATGAACTCAAAGAGGAAAGGGATTTATGTCTGTTCCATTTATTCGTATAAACCCTATAAGCTCAGAACATGACAGGCATTAATGCATGTTTGTTGAGTAAATGACTACATAAATCCTTTCTTAAGTTAGATTTTCCAAGAATTAGAAACTGCACCCATAAAGATTTGATTACAAGTGGTTTATTTGGGAGATGACTCCAGAAACCACTAGTAGCTGGGTAGGAAAGTTACCAAGGTAGGGAGGAAAAATAGAAGTACATTATTGAGCAGGTTACTGCAGGAATGGGATCCATTATACCAGGAAATTCTATGAGGTAGTATAGAATACTTAGAGTAACCCCCCAACAAAGGAGAGAGTTGGGATATTTATTCACCAGCTAATAGCAGTCATTTGTTAATGTCTGTCTTTAGGAAGAGAGGGACATTATTGCCCTGAAAAGCATTTCCAGAGTGGAGTCAGGCAGAGTCACAAGTACTTACATTTAGAAGTCATCGGCTTAGACGTGGTGGATACCAAGGAGGTAGAAGGGCCCTGATGTCGTACAGTTCAAATCCATAAACCAGAAAAGACTTCATCACTTAGGGATTCAAAAATCTAAGCACATCACTATAATTGAGGGACCTTGAACGGCACAGTGTGTTGTTTCTCAATTTGTAATAAATCCCTTGTATTCAGCTGATACCAGATTTAAATATGCATTAAAATCATTTGAAAGAAAATACATTGATAAAAGGGAATCTTGAAGACAAGTATGTGAAGGACAAGAGGCCATACTACCATGTATATACATAATTAGATCATAGTCTAAGGCTCAACAAGTATTGATCACCATCATCTAGCACAACTGTTTCCTCTTCTTATTAGTCTCTTTCAGTATTTTTTTATAGATGGTCATTTGGTCCTTAAAAATAAAGCCTGTGTTATCATCCTGACTTTCTAAAATCTGCTCTTTTGAAATGATTTTGCACATGAAAATAAGAGACGATTTGACAATAGAGACTAAGTAGGTTAGCAGAAAGTGAGATCGGCCATCAGACAGTGGTGTTGCTAAAACATGCTTTTTCTTCATCTACCTTTTCCTTCATACTGGAAGCATTGTTTCTCCTGATTGTTGTAAACCATATAAACTATGGCTTCTCTAAGGTATTTGGGGTATGGTGGAGTAAATAAAACTGTATCCTAGATGTAAACAATATTTTTTTTAATCTATGATAAAAAACAAAGGAATAATTAAATGCTTTACCTGTTTTTGAATAGAATTTAAAATGATGCAGTGTAAAAGAGGTCTAAGAGAAAAAATTATACTACTTAATACTAACCATACTAAAAAAAATAACAGTACTAGAAAATTAAAAATACTTCCATCTTAGTGCAATTCTCCATGAATTTATACACATAAATGAATATATTTTAATGAGATCAAAATCCTAAAAAAAACCTGAGTGCATACTAAGTGATGAAGTGATGTGTGTTTGTGCATATAAAAAAATGTATGCATATATACATACACATGTATGTGTATATACATACATATATTTGCATATATATACATATATTTACATACATGGTTGTATCTTGATCTTAACTTTTCAAAGTATTAAGGCACTAAATTTTAGATCAAATCTAAACCTCTAAATAGCAGTATTAAAAAGAAGAAAAATAGTATTTGAATGGTTTGTTACTCAATTTTATTAACACACTTTTGACTCTGACATTCTTGGCTGAGTTCATTATGCACTTTACAAAGCATATTGGTTAGATAAATGATTTAGAGCAGTTGCTCAAAACCAAGGAAATTTCTTTTTAAAAAACTATCTCTGGGGCACCTGGGTGGCTCAGTTGGTTAAGTGTCTGACTTTGGCTCAGGCCTTAACCTCACAGCCCGTGAGTTCAAGCCCTGCATCAGGCTCTATGCTGACAGCTCAGAGCTTGGATCCTGCTTCAGATTCTGTGTCTCCCTCTCTCTCTGCCCCTCCTCCACCCATGCTCTGTCTCTCTCTGTCTGAAAAATAAATCAGAATATTAAAAAAGCTTACTCTGCTCCTAATGTTCCCCCATACACAATACTACAACAAAGATACTCCATTCATTATAATTAGTAGTTAGAAATATTTTTTACAGAGATTAGCCTAGGAACAATATAATGAGAATATAGGAAAAATTGTCATCAGTTTTGGTACCAGTTCCTACAAGATTTCAAATGGACACACAGTTTCATATTCAATGACAAACGTAACTATACATAAATCCTGATGCTTACGGGGATCTGTCCTACAGCTAGCATTCACTTATACTCTCTCTCTTGTCTAGGTGTGGCACTTGTGTGCATGCACATGTTGTATATATAGTCTTAGAGATAATTAGCAGTATCCTTGGTATGCATTTCTAACTGGTATCTACATACTGATTGAAGGGTTGTGTGTGTGTGCGTGTGTGTGTGCACACGTGCATATATCATTTTTTACTTGGTTTTATGAGATGAATATCTCTCACCCCACCGCAGACATTTATTTAATATATATCTAATTGTATGTTTGTAAGTAAATGAAATTTTCTGTCAATTGCCCTCTTTCTTCACCTCCCACCTGAGTTTTATAATCCCAAAGAAAGGTTTGGTAACCATTTTACATTAAAAAGTAGTCTGGTTCTTTATGTTCATAATTACTGATTGATATAATCACAAAAACTCTAAGCGTGAATGGTAAATTTATAAATACACCTTATGTGAGAAATACTTTCAAGAATATCAAGCAGAAAGAATCTTTCACTTTGTTAAGTAACTAACAAATGTGTCACATTCGATCTAAGAATGTTAGTGCCTGTACGAGGAACCTGAGAATGTATGCCAAGGACAAGATAAGACATAAAGACTATGAAATATGAAATGAGGTGAATGTCACTGAAGAAGACTCTATTGAAACATACATACATATACTTAACTGTAGAAGAAAGAATTTTTATTGTGAACATTATCTTCCTTATTCAAATTGGAAAAAAAATATATCAAGACCTTAAATACCAAACTCTAGAGAACTCTAGCTAAACTAAGGCACATCCACAAGATAAATATTATACAGCCAAAGAAATGGCATTTGTAAGAATTTTTAATGACTTAGGGAAATTATTTGTATGCAATTCTTTGTAAAATATATACTGCACAATATGTAATTTATTTATTTTCTTAGAGAAACATAATGAAGATTATGATACGTGGCTGTGAGTTGTTTGTTTCTACTTTCCTGTATTACATAGTTTCACGCTTCCATAAAGAGTACTGTATGTGTCACTTATATAATTAAAAAAATACTATTTTCTAGGAAGAATAATACAAGCAAAAATGTTTTATAGATATGATAATTAAACATATATGCAGATGGTAAAATTAAAGTACACATTTGATTAAAAGACTCCAGGTGTCTTGTAACCTTTCAAATTTTAGGATTAGGAATGTGATTCCCCACAAAATTTGAGGGTCTTATATGATTAATACTTACATGTGACCTTGAGCAAGTTACCAATACTTGATCTTTGTGTATAAAATAAATAGGATGTGGGGCCCCTGGGTGCTCAGTGGGTTGAGCATTTGACTTTGGCTCAGGTCATGAACTCATAGTTGGTGAGTTCAAGCTCAGCATCAGGCTCGCTGCTGTCAGTGTAGAGCCCACTTTGGATCTTCTGTCCTGCCCTCTCTCTGTCCCTTCCCCTCTTGCACACTCTCTCTCTCAAAAATAAATAAATCTGTAAATAAATAAATATATAAATCAATAAATACATAAATCAATAAATACATAAATAAATAAACAAGATTCCTCACAATGTTATAGTAAAATCATTTAATATTATTCACTTAAAATAGTAAGATTATAAATGTAAATACCTAAAGCAGTGCCTGCAATATAGCAGTCTTTTATTTATTTTTTTTTAAATTTTTTTTTAACGTTTATTTATTTTTGAGACAGAGAGAGACAGAGCATGAACAGGGGAGGGACAGAGAGAGAGGGAGACACAGAACCTGAAACAGGCTCCAGGCTCTGAGCGGTCAGCACAGAGCCTGATGCGGGGCTCGAACTCACGGACCGCGAGATCGTGACCTGAGCTGAAGTCGGCTGCTTAACCGGCTGAGCCACCCAGGCGCCCCTATATAGCAGTCTTTTAAATAAATATCACTTTTCTGGACACCTGGGTGGCTCAGTTGGTTAGTTGTCTGTCTTCAGCTCAGGTCATGATCTTACAGTTTGTGAGTTCAAGCCCCATGTTGGGCTCTGTGTTGACACCTTGGAGCCTGGAGCCTTCTTCAGATTCTGTGTGTCTCTCTCTGCTCCTCCCCTACTCACATTCTGTCTCTCTCTCTCTCTCTCAAAAATAAATTTAACATTAAAAATAATAAAAAAATAAATAAATATCACTTTTCTTCCTCCTAAATTCACATAACTTGTTGAAGATAAAGTTGGTATTGAAATCCACATCTTCTAAGTTTTTATTTACTATTTGCTAATTTTTACTATTTTTTCTATTTATTTATTTACAATTATTGTTTAAGTAACTAGTTACTGAATAATTACTACTACTGCTTAATTATCACTACTTCCTATTTATTAAGCCAGGTGTTCAGTACTATGTATTTCACTTTAATTCTTAGCCTTTGGGAAACTGAAGCACAAAGAAGATACATAATTAGCTTAGGGGCACCTGGGTGGCTCAGTCGGTTAAGCGTCGACTTTGGCTCAGGTCATGATCTCGTGGTTCATGGGTTCGAGCCCCACTTTGGGCTCTGTACTGACAGCTCAGAGCCTGGATCCTGCTTCGGATTCTGTGTCTCCCTCTCTCTCCTCATCCCCTGCTCGCGCTTTCTCTCTCTTTCTTAAAAATAAACAATAAAAAAAATTTAAAAAAATAATAATTACTTTAAATTGTACATGAGTAGGAGGCAGAATTAGGATTTAAATCAAATTCTGACTTTAGTGCTTGGGTTCTTTTCACTATGCCTCACTATCGCCCCCCAAATCAGAGTTTGATATTATTCATCCAAAAATGTAAAGTGATTTGAGCAATTGTCTGATGACTCTGATTTAACAGGGTTAGACCAACTACAGGAATATAATCAACTGTATACTTACAAATATTTTGGTAGACTCCCTTTTTAGTTGCCTTGAATTCCTTTTAAAGTAAAACATAGAATCAATACTTAGAAAAAAGATAGGAAAAGGCTTTTTTGATTTTGTAAGCTGGGTGAGGAAACATAAGTGGAATTGCTACAACATGACTATCAGAATCTGTAATGGGGATTCAAGAATGACTCTGAAGCACTTTGCCCTACCTGTACCTTCGTATTTTAGAGATTTGGGTTCCTCTTCCTCTCTGGTTCACAAATGCAAATTTGTTTATACAATATTACCATACAAGCTGTCAAGACAACAGGCTGTTGAGAAGAGAATGATAAATGGGATAGAAGGGGTTTGGCAGGTGATGTGCAGTATGTTGGCAAAGATGGAATAAAGCTGTCTCCCCCCAGTTCACAACCATAAAGTCACAATACAAATTTCTAAATAAGAAAAAAAAAATCACAAATTCTTGTCAAGTGTAATAGATGGCATTACAGGATGTAATATGACACTTTCTAAAACTGCATAATGTGAATTCAAAAAAATTTCCACTGAAAATTACATTGCATTGACATATAACTTTTAAGATGTCATTATTGGAGCTTCCAGAGAGCTAGCTTATAATAGATTCACCTCTTTATAAAGAAAATATGTCATCGGCAGTTTGTTTTACTTCATCAGCCTTTCTCTTCTCTACCTAGAAGAATAATATAAAAGTTAAAAGAATAAATAAAAATTCAAAAGTGAAGCAGAACTAGTAGGGTCCCCCTGGAACAAGCTGCAGCTGGCATTGTTAAGTCTGAACTGCTGGTGCATCCACATATTCTTTCCACTTCCCCTAGAAGAACAGGCTGTGCATGTAAGTGTTCATGGAGGAATATTACCCTGATTGATGAGAAGTAACATGAAATTAATTCTCAGATCCACCCAACACTGCACAATGCAAAGCAAGCTGCGACTTAGAGGCTGTAATAGCATATGTCCCGTAGAGAATATGTTCAAAAAAATGCAACCCTCAGTTTGTAGTGTTTGTACCATCTCCCATCTTCATGGAAGCCTGGATTTGCAAATTACTTTTAAATAAAGACTAATTCTGAGGCTTCTTATGGAAACAGATCGCATTTCCCAGGTAATTATAAACCAATGAAATAGCCTGGGAATGATGTAAGTCAGCACACACAGATAAGAACATTAACATGAAGAGTCCCTAATATTTTTTTTTTTTATTTTTGAGAGGGAGAGACACAGAACTTAAGTGGGTTCCAGGCTCCATTGCTATCAGCACAGAGCCCAACGCAGGACTTGAACTCATGAACTATGAGATCATGACCTGAGCTGAATTCAGACACTTAACCAACTGAGTCACCCAAGCACCTCCAAGGAGTCCCTAATATTTTTAAGCAATAAAATAGTCTAATGTTTGCCTTAGTCGGGACTCTCATCCAATGCAAACCAGTGGCAAAATAAAATTTCTGCCTTGATTCCAAGGAGTAGATGGAGTTAACCTCAGGAACAATTTGGATACAGGTATTTACAGAGAGCCCTATCATCTTTTCTCCACTTCTAAGTTGCTCCATACTTTATTGGTGCCTTCTGAGAATGTTGCTTTTATTGTGGTTTTTAAAATGACCCATGGCAAAAAAAAAAAAAAAAAGCAAACCGTAAGAGGCTCTTTTTTTTTAATGTTTATTTATCTTGAGACACAGGGAAAGAGAGCAGGGAGGGGCAGAGAGAGAGAATCTCAGGCAAGCTCCATGCTGTCAGCACTGAGTCTGATGCAAGGCTCAACCCTATGAACCATGAGATCATGACTCAGGCCGAAATCAAGAGTCAGACACTTAACTGACTGAGCCACCCAGGCACCCCAAGAGACTCTTAACTATAGAGAGGCTGTACTGAGAACAAACTGAGGGTTGCAGGAGGGAAGGTGAATAGGAGGATGGGCTAAATAGGTGATGGAGATTAAGGAGGACACTTGTTAGGATGAGCACTGGGTATTATACGTAAGTGATGAAACACTAAATTCTGCTCCTGAAATAGTACATTATGTTAACTAACTAGAATTTAAATAAAAACTTGAAACAAACAAAAATAAATAAAAATAAACAGTGAAATAAAATGACCCATGGAAATTTAAGGAATAATACTTACAATCTCAAAAGGAAAGAAATAGTCCCTCTTTCAGTAACCATGGAAATTACCTCCAGTGGCTTTAATTGGCTTTGTTAGGTTTTTTAACGGAGACTCCTAACTTGGCTACCCCTATAACCAGTTTTTATTTACCTCTTAGAAACAGAATCCTAAATCTTCAGGTTGACGCATTGCTATTCAGAATAAGTCATCACATTTCCTATCTCCCTTTATAGGGAGCTTTCATCATGTGACTAAGTTCAGACTATTGAAATTTAAGTAGAGGTGTTATATGAGACTTCCAGAAAGACCACGTTAGGTTTTTGTTTTTTGTTTTTGTTTTTGTTTTCTCAAAATAGAAGGGCTTCTTCTTTTGCTTTCTTGGTCTTTCTACTTCAGACCTGCAAGGCGATAGCTAGCCATTAGTTAAGAATAGATTGATAAAAATCTGTGTTCCTGAGGATATTGTCTAGCCACTTATTATCCTTGCACTGCTCTCCTCCTTACATTTAATACTAAAGATGAAAAAATCATCTATCAGGTATAAACTGTGAAATATTTTCTTTCTCTTTGTTTTTTCTTTCTTTCTTTTTTTTTTTTCTTTTTTTTTTTTTTTTTCTTTTTTTAAACACGGGTGGTGCCTGAGTGGCTTATTTGGTTAACTGTCTGACTTCGGCTCAGGTCATGATCTCAATGTTTGTAAATCCCAGCCTGGCGTTGGGCTCTGTGCTGACAGCTCAGAGCCTGGAGCCTGCTTCAGATTCTGTGTCTCCCTCTCTGTCCTTCCCTCTCTTTCTCTCTCTCTTCCTCTCTCTCTCTCTCTCTCTCTCTCACTCACTCAAAAATAAATAAACATTAAACATGAATAACATGACCAGTGTAAACTAATTGTGGTCCAGGGAAAGATGCCTCTCTGGGTCATATGGTCCTCTCCTGTGACAGAAGAGGCAAGAACAGTAATTTCAAAATGACCAAAAAAAAAAAAACTCAGCCACTAATAATGGTATATATCTAATATTTACTATATTCATGTCACCAAAATGTATGTGTCAGTAGATGCTACCTGCTATAGAAAAAAAAGGAAAAGAATATGTTCCCTTATCATTGTTGAGGAACTCATAATGTCAAGGAGGTTTAGAACTTTTGTAAAGCAGCATTTATAGGTGATTCATTTCCATATGATTAAGGAGAATTTAGACTGGGAGATCAGAATTATACAAAGTTGATTTTAAAAAAATGGAAAGAATGACATAAAGAAGTTATGCTCTGATAGCTAACAGATCGTCATCCTGCCCCCAATGGAGGACAAGGATTTCTACAAGAGAAGGTACTCCAATTCTGGTGTCATACTTCTGACTCTATGACTTTATAATCTGGAATAAAAGAAACAAGCAGCTACCATGACTGAGGTTACAGTTTACTGTTCTCACAGTTCTTTTGCTTCAGTGTTTCTATGACTATATTTACTGGAGTTTTTGTTTTTTTGTTGTTCTTTTTGGTAACAAAAGTTGCATGTAAGTTATCTATTTGTAATCATGTTTCCTAAACTAGAAGATGGAAAGGGGTGATTAGGAACAAAAAACATTAGCAAGGACAACAAGCCCCCCACATCCCTGTTTTTTTTTGTTTGTTTGTTTTTTGTTTTGTTTTGTTTTGTTTTGTTTTGTTTTTGTAGAGATGAATTGCCAACATTTCTTAAATCACAAGCTAAAATCTTCTTACTAAATTTGCTCTAAAATTAATTTATGTATTATATTTTCAAATTAATAGCCAACTGAGTTCTATACCTCAAGATATAAATTTTCCCAAGCCATTTTTTCCTAATCAGCAGTTGAATAAAACACATGACAAATTTACAAGTGATATTTTATTTTCTAAAGCAATAATACAACATTACTAGTGTAACAGTGTACAATTTCAATTTTCTAGATATCTATTGCTTCATTAAAATACTATTTTTTAGGATATTTAATATATAATATATACATGTGATAGGCATCATGTCACATATTCACGGAGGATCTTAACATTTTCCCCAATAATATAATGTGTTATTTTGTTCTCTGCTGCAGAGCTAACCAGAAAAAATGAAATGTGTTATATATGAAAGGCCAACATATAACATATTATCATTACTGAATATTACTGGAAACATTTTAGTGGGATACATTTTTTTGGGATGTTCTCAGGAGGAAAAAAAAAGTGGTACAAGTAGGCTGAAGCATTATTTAACTCTGGGACTAAAATAAAACCTTTGGCACCTCCAAAAAGGATGAAATTTTAGACACAGTTGTTTATATTCTATATTCTCAATTATGTATACTATAGTTGGGATCTATAATAAAATACTAGTTCATTTGTATTTTTTGAATGCCATCTAAAATTTTCAAAAGGTATGCTTTTTAAGGGTGGGCAAAGCTAACTGTATCTTTGGGTCAGAAAGATATCAGATGATAACAAAGTGCACTTTAAGGAAATCCAGTACTCTCATTAGGACTGAAATCACCCGAAAAATGAAGACAGATAATTGTAAACTGATACTACAAATATCTAGCACAGGACAGAATGAGGGCATGATAGCCTCAAATGCCAAATAAAGAAATCTCTGGAGATACATGTATGTGATATAAACACAGACGTACACATATACACATACTAGTGCCTAAAATTAGTATGGAACATTTAAATCTCGATGCCCCAAATAAGTAGTATTTTGTTTTGTTTTGTTTTGTTTTGTTTTGTTTTGTTTGTTTTGTTTTGTTTTAAACAGAGAATTATCTTTCAGACTGCCCTTCTGTTCTGAATACACCTGAGCATTCAGGGAGTAAAATAATTCTTTACCATACTATAATCATTTGGACTTTTCAAATGCCTAGCAATTCTAATAATAAAGTCAGTTTTAATTAAAATAAAATAAAATTAAGTGCTCAGATCTGAAATGTTCAGTTTGATGAGTTTTGGCAATTTTATGCAGCATGTAACAAACACCAAAATTAAATTCCCCTAGAAAGTACTCTTGCTCACCTTTTAGTCAATTCCCTTGCATTTCTCTCTACAACCACTAACTCCTCTCTATCACCACAGATTATTTTTACTTGTATTTGGGCGTGTTATAAATAGGTGCATATACTATTTACACTTTTGCTTGTGAATTTTTCATTTGCATGACGTTTTAAAAACATTTCTTAGTTATGTCTTAGTAATTCATTATTTTTTTATACCTAAGTAGTTTTCAGTTGAATGGGTATATTCTCACTTGGATTATTTTAGAAGTTGATTATTATAAATAAGGCTGCTATAACCATTCTTGTACAAATTTATTTTGTTAACATTTGTTTTCATTTTCCATGAACACTTAGATATAAAATTGCTGAGTTATAGGGTAAATACATGTTTGCCCCTTTAAGAACTAGAATAGACAGTTTCAAGTTCTCTATATTCTCATGAAAATTTAGTGTGGCTTCTTTGATTTGAGCAATTTCGTTAGGTATGTAGTGGTATCTCATTGTGGTTTGAATTTGCATCACCTTCATGATTAATGGTTTTAAGAACCTTTATTTGCCATTCAAATATATTTTTATTTTATAAAGTATCTTTTCAAGTTTTTTGTCTGCTAATGTGTAAGATATGTAGAAAATTTTATATATTCTGGATCTAAGTAATTTCCCAGATATATATGGTGCAAATGTTTCTTAATATGTTGCTTGCCGATTCATTTTCTTAATGATACTTTTTAAAGAATAAAACATTTTAATTTTGTTGAAGCCCAATTTACTAATTTTGTATTAATTATTAATGCTATTTGTGCTCTGCCCAAGAAATATTTGCCTACTCCAAGATTATGAAAATATTTTTTCCATATTCATTATGTTTATCACCATCTCAGATTTTTTAAGTTTATTCATTTTTGAGGGAAGGAAGGGCAGACAGAGAGAATTGAGAGAGAGAGAGAGAGAGAGAGAGAGAATCCCAAGCAGTTTCTGTGCTGTCAGCATGGAGCCAGATGAGAGACTCAACCCATGAACCATGAGATCATTACCTGAGCCACAGTCAAGAGTTGTATGTTTAATTGACTGAACCCCATCTCAAATTAATTTTTTGTATGAAATATATTAGGTTGAGATTTATGTTTTCCTTATGGATAGCCATTGTTTCAGCAATATTTGCTAAAAAGGACTTTCTTTGGCTCATTAAATTGATTTTGTGCCTTTGTTGAAAATGAGTTGACCATATATATTTGTTTATATTTCTGGTTTCATTTTGTTTAACACTACATTTTCTCAATTATCATAGCTTTATAGTAATCTTTGAGATCAGGTACTGTAAATTCTCCAATTTTTTTCTTCTTTTTCATTATTGATTGATTATTCTAGATCCTTTACATTTCAGTATATTTTAGGATAATCAGTTTCTTCAAATATAACTTGCTGGAATTTTGATGGGGGTTCCATTAAATCTTTATACTAATTTCAAGAAAGTTTTAACAATTTGAGTTTTCTAATCCATGAACATGATATATTGTTGCATTTTCTTAGGTGTGAATTCATTTTTCTCAGTAGTGTTTTACAGTTTTCAGTATGAAGGTATTATACAAATTTCACTAGTTTTATTCCTAGATATTCGTTATTTTATTGATGCCCTTGTAAAAGTTTTCTTTTTTTAGTTTCATTTTTGGTTATTGCTAATATAGAGAAATATAATCAAATATATATATATATATATATATATATATATATATAGTCATTGTATTTATAGCCTTTCTAAATTCACATATTACTTTCAGTAGTTTTTACATTCCTTTGGATTTCTTTTGGTATAATGAGAAAACTAAATTTCTCTTCCACTCCTGTATCCCAGCCCTCTTCTCCAGTTCTTGCTCACAAAGACATTATTACTATTATTTTCAGAAATAGCCCATGCATATGTAAGTGGCAATAGGATTGCAGTAGATACTACATAGTTTTACATTTTGGTAGTCCCTCCGGGAGGATCAAATGTGTAGTAGTATCTGTAATTCATGTGGGAACATGGTAAATAAAAAATAAATAAATAAATAAATAAATAAAAAACAAGTTTTCAAATCCTCCATTTGTTTTCTCCATTCTTATAATATAAAAAAAAAAAACTACATTGTTCCAATGCTATTTAATAATTTGAATAAATAAAAAAAATTATATATTGTGATCATTTTATATTAATTACTCTAAAGTATTATAATGTGGAATTCTATATGTTCTATTCTACAATTAGGTTTTTGGGCCAGTGATTTTCAATTTTGCTAGTCATTGGAATCAGCTGGCTAGCTTTAATAAAAATACTGATGTCTGGGATCTACCCAGATTTTATTGATGTGGGATATTGACTGGGCAAAGGAATTCTTTTAAATTCCCCAGGTGATATTAATGTGTAGCCAATTTGATAACTGCTATTTTACCTTGCTAATACATTTTCCTATTAAAATATATTTATATTATATTTATATTTTATATATAATATAAATATATTATATTTATATTTAATCTCCTCAAGGGAGACTTTAAATGAAGAACAAAGTCTATATGGTCTGTATAGTTTGTATTTCTCATTTTTATAGGCAGTGTCATTTGGAATACATATGGAATACATAATAATTTGGAAACATAACGTTTGAATAGCCTTGCATAAGGCAATTAACCTTTCGGTGTTACTGTTTCTGTATGCCCTAACTGAAATCTTAGCAATCAACTGTAACTTGTTTTTGTTAAGAAATAAAGTAAGTGCAGATCTCTTTCAAACACAAAATATGATACAAATATTTAAACATAGACAAATGTACAAATGGCATTTAGGAGGAAAAAAAACAAACAAACTCCAAAACACTTATTGTATTGATAGTATCAAATGTGAACCTTGCATAGCCATGGGGAATTGCTTGGGGCCAATGTTGTAATTCTAGGTCACATAGTCTATTTGTTTGATCCAGTCTGATCTTTCTTACTTTCTTATATTCTAAAATTTTAAAACAATATTCTAAAATAATGCAAACAACACATAGAGAGGAATTAATAAACCTAATCTTAGATAAGCATAGAGTAGTGGCTTCAGAAAAGTTTAATTGCTAAAATGAAACAACCATATACATAGTTCAGTACTGAACCCCTAATTTGAGTGGTCATTATTGAAATTCCAATCATCCTAACACATTTCTTGACTGAGTGAAGTGTGAAAAATGCTGTGTTAGACTTCTGCATATTTTAAGCCAATTTTATTATTTTTTTCTCTTATTTATTTACTTAATTTTATTTTTTAAATATAATTTATTGTCAAGTCAGCTAACATACAGTGTATACAGTGCTCTTGGTTTTGGGAGTAGATTCCCATGGTTCATCACTCACATACAACACCCAGTGATCATCCCAACAAGTGCTCTCCTCAATGCCCATCACCCATTTTCCCCTCCCCCCACATCAACCTTCAATTGTTCTCTGTATTAAGAGTCTCTTATGGTTTGCCTCCCTCTCTGTTTGAAACTATTTTTTCCCTTCCTTTCCCCCATGGTCTTTTGTTAAGTTTCTCAAATTCCACATATGAGCCAAAACATGATATCTGTCTTTCTCTGACTGACTTATTTCATTTAGCATAATACCCTCTAGTTCCATCTGCCTCCAAAGTCAAAGGAAATAAAAGTAGAAATGAACTATTGGGACTTCATCAAGATAAAAAGCCCCTGCACAGCAAAGGAGACAATCAACAATACCAAAAGGCAACTTATAGATTTTAAGCCAATTTTAAAATTTAATTTAACGTGTAACACAAGTGAAAAGGATATACCACAAAACACAGCACTCAACACAGTGACACAAGTTAGGTACTGACTAATCATTAACAGGCAGGTAGGCTGGAGGAAGAAAGGGAGGGAAGGAGGAAGGGAAATACAGGCTCATTATATGTAGATCTATATAAGGACTATCTATCTGTAGAAAATTTTGCAAAGTTTGAAAAATTTGAAGTCTATCATGAGAATTTCTACAGAAATGTATATTTTTCTGTAGTGAGATCTGGATATAAATTTTTCCATTGCCATTTAATATCTTTGTAATATTGGAGAAATTGCTTAAACTCCTTGAAACTTATTTTTCTCATTATTTTAAGTGCATATAATAATACTTCTTAGGGATGTTATGAAGGCTGAATATGATCATGTTTTAGGAAAATGCTTAGCCAAGAGGTAGGTTGGATCCTTAATAGATGTTCATTATTTAATTTTCCAATTATATCTAAATCACTTTTGCTTTCATGATTTTATTTGAATTTTTTTTAATTTTTTTTAATGTTTATTTATTTTTGAGACAGAGAGAGACAGAGCATGAACAGGGGAGGGTCAGAGAGAGAGGGAGACACAGAATCTGTAGTAGGCTCCAGGCTCCGAGCTGTCAGCACAGAGCCCGATGCGGGGCTCGAACTCATGGACCGCGAGATCATGACCTGAGCCGAAGTCAGCCGCTTAACCGACTGAGCCACCCAGGCGCCCCTGAATTTTATAAGACATATTTTAAAGCAAACACCACCAAATTGCTTATCTTCTCCTTTAGTTAATATATTTTATTAGTCTGAGTTTTTAGACTCACTGTCCATCCCTAATACACCTGAGAGTAAGGAGTCAAGATAGGGAATGTGTCCTAATTTACACATTAGCATTTACAATTTTATTATTGTTACATTATTGAATGCATTCCATCTTTAGCTTTCAGACCCTTGGTAATCAGGGTGTTTCATAGACCAAGGACAGTGTTATCACTAGAGAGCTTCTTAGAAATCCAGATCTACATAATCACAATCTCCATTTTAGCAAAATTCCAAAGTAATTTATATGTGTGTGCATTAAAGTTTCAGAAGCACTGCTTTAGACTGTATACAGTTAGCTATTACTCTTGTGAAAATTTAAGAATATATGACCTAAGATTTAGATATATTCTTATTGCATGCATTCTGATTCTGGCTCAATTCTGAACACAGGTTTCTTGTAAAGAGCACTGAAGCAGGAGTAAACACACACAAACACACACACGCGCACACACACACACACACACACACACACACACACATTGACTGTTCCATTTAATGGTAGTAAAACTTCATCAGGCTTCTAGACTCTAAGTCTTTGTTTTGTCATTTGTAAAGTGAAAGGCTAGTTAATACCTGTCCTTGTACTCAGTGGGATTGTTTAGAAATCAAATGACATGATACTTCATTAATTTTCAAGGTCTGTACACTACAGGTTCTATTATAATCTATGAGTTTAGATCAGTTGATAGGTTGATTATGAGTAAGAAATTCTTAGGGAGGAAGACAAGATGACAACCTCAGAGTCTGACTAATAACCATTTATTTTTGCTGTCTTATGCAAGAAATAGAAGGTGGCTTAGGGAGGGAGTACCCTAAAGAGAATGGTAGTTCTTAATAGTTTTGATTTTTTTGATTGATTTGTGTTGACTTTGTTTGGGTGGGCCAATCAATTGCTTTATAATTGGCTAGTGATGAAAGCATGACTGATAACATAAAACAAGACAGTAGGATGAATTTTATTTAGCACTTAACTTCAGTTTTTCCTAGAGATGCTTCTCAGTTAGTAACTGAATTAAGGTCTGAGGAAATGTCATACGCCCTGAATTTGGCATGGCAGTAAGGATATTGTGAGGGATATCTTCATGGAAGTCAGTGATGCAAACTCTGATTCTTTCTATTACAGACAAAAAGACTTGTGGACCTCATGAATTCCAGTGTAAAAACAACAACTGTATTCCAGATCACTGGCGGTGTGATAGCCAAAATGACTGCAGTGATAATTCAGATGAAGAAAACTGTAGTAAGTAGCTGTTGCTTGAGAACACTGTGAGCATGAAGCATATTCAATAAGCAGGAGAGCAATGTTTAGTTCAGTTAAGGTATGAATTTGAACCTATCTGTCCCGCAGCTCACATTTTTATAAATGTATTCACATTTGGACAAGAATATTCGGACTAAATTGACCTGAATCTCAAATGGTGGAATTATTGAAATGTTCATACTGGAAGTTATTTTCTTGTAGTTATCAGAATTGGTATGAAAGTATCATGAGGTTTAGTGCAACCCATTAGTATGCAACACAGTAAGCCCTTGATGCAAGTTCATACAAAGAGCTGAATGATGTGGAGACAGTACAAAACATATCATTCTTTAACGGATAGTATTCATTTCATTTCAGTCTCAAATCCTTTTACACTACAAATTTACCCAAGAGCATCTTTCAGCAAAATATCATTTATTCTCTCTGGAGTAGAGAACACCATATGTATTCAGGATGCTTTTCTCTGAAAATAGAATAACACTATTATCATCATCTGCCTCCTGCATTTTTATGTAATAAATTTAAAAGACAATAATTGTCCAACAATTTTATTTTCTAAAAAGTGTGGCAGTATGTAAAATTGTGACAGCATGTTTATATTCTAACATTAATTTCTGAATATATTTCTTACCAGCATTTAAACAAAAAAAAAAAGCAATATAATCATGCTTAAAATAAGATAATAATCAAATTCCATTTATTAAATATTCTGCTACTTCCAAAAAGGATTTGGTGAAAACAAGTGTCTACTCTTATTTATTTATTTATTTATTTAGGGAATATGGGGGGGGGGGGGGGAGGGATATAGAGAGGGAAGAGGCAGAGGCAGAGAGAGGGAGAGAGAGAAAATCCCAAGCATGCTTTACGCAGTCAGTGTAGAGCTCAATGAGGAGCTCGATCCCATGAACTGTGAGATCATGACCTGAGCTGAAACCAAGAGTTGAATGCTTAACTGAGTGAGCCACCCTGGTGCCCCCAATAGTGTTTAATCTTATACATTAGACTAAGAACAATCATTTCCCAAGATACAGGAGATGAAATAGAAACTGTTACATTAAAGCATAGGAAAAGGTTACATAAAAACATATAATTAGTAGAGTCATAGCCTTCATAAACCACTTGGATATTCAGTTTGCAAAATATCAACTTTTTAAAAATAACTTTTGAACTTTAATCTGACTGGTGTTTGAGGATCAGGTCCATTAACTGTGAAATCTCTGGATCATCATGATTATGGAATACTCTGATTATGGGAATTTTTATTACTCCATCATATATGTATCTCTCAACTGATCTTACTTAGAGTGTTCTAGATTCTTTTAATCAGTAAGTCTGAAAAAACTTTATATAGCAGATTTTCAGATTCTTTCCAGTGATTAAAATAAAAACCTAATGAGGTAAGAATGGCAGGAATAGAAGAGTAAATGCAAAAAAAGAAGCAATTACATATACACTCTCTATTTAATTCACTTCCATTTCAGAGCTTAAATATACATATAACTACTTAGCTTAGTTTAGGATACATTTAGTGTTAATTGTCAATAAGATACCTGAGAAGAATAGCACAATGCCTGAAAGAGAGGGTAAGTGAGAAGGCCACATTAGAAACTTACATCTTTGAAAACCCTTTATTCAAGGAGTGGTTGAAATTATATAGAAGTTAAACTACAGCTATAACTGGAGAAGAATGGGAAGAAGAATGAAGGGTGGAGATAACCTGTTTCTGAGTCTGCTGGGGTTTCCAAAGTGGTTGGGTATGATTTTGCAAGAACTCAAGGAGAAGGAACACAGCTTCTCACTTGTCTCTGGGCAAACAGTGAGAAATCACTGTAGCCATCATCACAGAACCCTTAGGAAAAGCAAGAGAGTGCCTGCAATATCAAGCATTGCAGTATAAAATACCCCATTATGTGTGGTCCACTTTTAGTCCCCACTCACTCTGGGCATGTGGCCTAAGATAACAATGTTGATGAATTTGCAGAGGCGAGAGGACAGTGAACAAGAATGAAGCATATTATAGTTGTGAATGGAAAGATAGAGGGGATACACAGAACCAGTATCAGAACTGATAACATAATAAACGTGTAAGAATGTGTGAGAGGAAGGCTCAAGGGATCAAGATAATTGAGTGGTGTTTGACGGTACCATCTGAATAGACCTGAAGAAATGAGAAAGTTTAAACATTGAAAATGTCAACAGTTCTACATGGGCAGAAGTGGAGCCTATGAAAAGAGAGAAAAGAATACAACATAACTACATAAAGCACCAAGAGGTTGGTCATATATAGGTCAGCAGTAGAACAATTACTGCTCCTGTATAAAATGTTATCGGGATATTTCCCATTTTTTTAACTACCTATTGAAAGTTTTATGATTTGATTTAATTATTATAATTTTAGAAGTATATAATTACAAGAAAACTGTATTATATATGCATATAAATTATTATTTATATATTATAATCAGGACTATATATATATCACATCATATATGTATGTATATATATATGTATATCTTTATGTTTATTTATTTTTGAGAGAGAGAGACAGAATGCAAGCAGGGGAGGGACAGAGAGAGAGAGGGAGACACAGAATCTGAAACCGGCTCCAGGCTCTGAGCTGTCTGCACAGATCCCGGTGTGGGGCTCGAATTCACAAATGGTGAGATCGTGACCTGAGCCAAAGTCAAACATTTAACCAAATGAGCCACCCAGGCACCCCCAACACATATATATTTAATTTAAATATATATAAATGATAACAGTATACCCCAAAAGATAACAGTATAATGTTACCATATTGTCTAAATATCTTTAGTCAATTGTATGCATTTTGATTCATATTTGAGCAATTACTGTTAGCAATTATTAAGTAGTGGAATATAGCAAAGATAGTAAATTAGCCTTAGTGTTAAAAACAACAGTAGCATTTTTTTTTATGTGAGCCCCCACTCTGCCTGAGAGCTCCATAAGACCGAGTTTGGTAAAAGGAAGAACAAAGATGAGCAGTGGGTTCTGGAAGAGAAGGCCTGCTTCAGTTCAGCAAATCTTACTTTAGCACCTGGTAAAGACAAGCCAGGGTGCTCAGCATCAGCAAGGAATCTAGGAGAGCTGAACGTCTGGATGAATTCGCGGAAGGAAAAGTCGCTGGGCACCCAGAAGGGAACTCAGCCTAAATCCACCTCCTTTGACTCCGCCTCCAGCTCTTCTGGCAGCTGGCGCTCATCAGCTCACTGGCTACACAAGGGTTTTCATGTGGGGAGATGCATGCCCCGTGGCCTTGTGCACCAGCCTGCCTCAGCATTCTCTGCTTGGCTTCCTGCATCTTGTGCCACGCACCGCTGCTGCTGACATAGGCAGAGAGTTCCAGAAGGTTGGGCCTGTGGAGCATTCAGTGCTGTGCTCGCCACAGAGCCAGTTTTAGGTAGTTCATTTTGAGTCACGCTGGGACCTCAACATACCTATTTTGTTATTCCTTAGGTATGTTTGTTACAATGATGGTGGCGTAGTAGAATGTCTCCACTAAACCTTAACCTGTGGCCTCACCCACAGAGAAGGCGTGTTTTTATGTCAAGTTTCTATACACATACAGCACATGGGTGTGTTACAGAGCTTTCTCTTCTGTTCTGCTGGCCCAGCTGACTGTTCCTGAGCCAGTGCTATGCTGTTGTTACTATGGTTTACCCTGTGTTGCACTGAGCAAGACTCCCTTCTTTACTTTTCTTTGTCAAAAAGTTAACTTATTTATTTCTTGAGCTCCCCCAAAAGAAATCCAACTGGAATTTTAAGCGGGATTGCACTGACTTTGTAGGTTAATCATTAATGTAATTAGGTCTTTATAGAGTCATCCAAGATAGGTCACCCTATATTAGGTCACCTAGTCCAAAAGCATGGAATGTACTCTTTATTCAGATCATTTCGTTTTCTTTATTAAAATTTCAAAAACCTGTAAAAAAAATTTTTTTTTTCTATCAACCAACACTCACGTGCATTCCATTGATCCACTCATTCCCTTATCACATTTATCTGAGTTCCTATTTAAATGTCTGCAGACAGGGTAGGGAGTAGAGCTATTTCTCAGGGTTTAGCACAGGGCCTGACACATTTATAATATTAGCAGTGTATTTTTAAAATCGCTTTTGGGTTTTTGTGTTTATGAATCTGATATAATGAGTTTACTTTTTAAATTGTGTGGTAAACACTCCAGGCATAGATATGGGAAGAGTTTACATCATAGTGAAGCAATTAACTACCAGCTATGTTTCCAATCTAATATGCTTTCTCCTTTTTTATATTTATATAGCATAATTAGTCCATTGTCATTTTCTTCATCATCTGCTGATCATTTCCCTTGTAAAGTGTTCAGCAGGGACACTTTGCTCCAACAATGATTTATGCTCTTAGAAACAAGAAAATTTTATTGTCACTGGAGTTACTTTGTCATCTGTATCAAAGGTTTGAAAATATCTGACAAGTCTCAGCACCTATGCTATCTTTATCAGCAATAAATGTAATGTATGCGGCATGTACACCTGCTAAGTAACTGATGTGCAAAATAAATTATTTCATATCTTTTCATTATTAAGAAGTAGCTAACAATCGAATAGATATAAAAGCACTAAATAACTTGATCAGCCAGATTACAGTTTTCGTAGAGAGACAAGCTGTGTCTGCCTTATTTGAATTTCTAGTACTTTCACACTGAATTTATATCAGAAGATTATTTGTATAGCATGTCAGTTATACTAATTGTATTCTAAAAATTCTCCTCAGATGCTTACACCCACATTTATATAACTTTTGAACTTATCACCAAGGGTTTATGATAATATACTCAGCAGAGAAATTGGAGTCTGGAAGCCTTTCTGCTCTGCCACTAACTCTGTGGCTTTGAAACTCACTTTTATTTTCTAAATTTGGTTGTTTTTTCTTTTTCCATTTTGTGCAAGATAGCTTCCAAAGTTCTTTTGAGTTTTGAAGCTGTATGCTTTTCTTCCTTTAGTATCGAAGGAAATGACTTATCTATATAATGCCCCTATTTTTTATTTTCATTATAGAATCCAGATCAGCCTTCCAAAATATCCTGTGAAGGCTTCTTTGTTGTTAATTTGGCATGTTTAAATGAGACTTATGGAAAACCTGGTTAATTTTTCATGCGTAGGGTTCCCTATCTACTTTAGATCTGGAGACATAGGCAATATCAGAAAAAGTTAATGTGAGAAAAACATTTTGGAAATACTGGAGGAAATTCAAATTCAAATTTTCTTTCCAAATGGGTTATCTTCCAGGTATGATCATTTTGCTCTTCTTTTTAACAAAAAAGCCACCTATCATGCCAACATCTGAACATTGGTCTTTTACTTTATCCAGAAAAGATCAAAGTTAAGAAACAGCAAGAGAATGCAATCCCTCAGGACCTTGTCTCATAACTTAATTACGGTTTTCTCAAGAGAAAGTTTCATTTTGAGACATCCAGTGGCAAAAGATTCTGAGGCATACAGATGAGAGTTAAAAACAGACTTGCTATCCCATTCTTGATGACATTTGTATATGTATAAATAATTCATGATTATTATTCAGAAGTGGTTTTGCTGGCATTTCATGCTAGAAACATACATATTTTCATATGCACTGAAAAAAATTTTTTTCCAAAAAATCACTCAGTTCCTCTCCTCCCCTATTAAAACAGAGTAATTAACAATGTTAGCTAAGTCTCTATAGAACAAGTGTTGTGTGGAATTACTGGATGAATGCTTTGAAGTACTTTATAACTTTATAACTTGTTATCACCTTAGATCAGCAACATCCAACCCTGCCTATAGAAAAGTGTGTCAAACTCTGTGAAGTCATTTTTGTTTAGCACATGATGAACACACTTGTGTTTAATTAGCATAAAGTCAAGTTAGAACATTAAAGGATAAATATATTCTGTTCAGACACCTCCAAATACATAAATTCAAAGTTTCTACTGCTGTTTCTTTTAAACATCTAAGTGTGTGTTTAAAAAATGCTCTCTGATTTTTAATGAAAATCATTTTGATTGTTATTTTCCATTATTAAATAAATTGAGCACTGATTAATTAACTTATTAATTTCACTACAATTTCTTTTCCCTAAGAAGAAAACTGCTCGTGTGTAAACAGGAGGGTGAAATGGCTTCAGTATGGAAGAATGATAAGAGAAAAAGAGTTCTCTTTTATTTCTAAGTGAAGTATACATTGTTAGCCATGTGCCTTGGACAAGTAACTTGACTTCCCAGGCCTTTATTGTTCATCTCTGTAATATGTGAACACTTGTTATTTCTTCGGTAGTAAGGGAGACAACGATATGGCCTAGTATTAAATAGTACAGGCCGTGGTATTAGATCATCTAGGTTCAAGTTCAGTACTGGCTCTTCTGCCTGCAGGGTGATTTGGAGACAGTTCCTTATCCTCTCAGTGCCTCAACTTACTCATTGGCAAAAGGGTCCTATAGTAGCACCTGCCTTACACAGTTGTTAGAATTAATCGTTGAGTTAATTCAAGTACTTAGCATTAATTTCATTTAGTGCCTAACAACAAATAAGCCACCAGTAGCTGGTAATAATTATTATTGTTATAAATAGTAATATTAATACAGTTGTTTTTAAGATTAAGGGATAATATATGTAAATATAATGCAAAGATGAAAGGAGAAAGTGCTATTGTCATCCTCACTAAACAATGGGGTGTTGAGAAATGAAGGGATCCTTCTGTTACGTGGCTTTTTCTCATTCCACTGAATAGTATTTTGTCTTATTCATAGCCTGAAGTTCACATTTTAGTATATGAAGTCTCAGAGCAGAACAAAATGCTGATACATATTTACACTTTCCATAGTTCTCCCAGTGGTCTCAGGAGGGATCTCTATATAGAAATATAAGAGCCTTCATGACGCCAAGCATTCTTGATGTTACCCTTTAGCTAGAAACTGAGTGATTGTGTATAGCAGTAATCAAATGTGGGCCAAATTATTCACAATATTTATGCAGAAAATAGGCTTCATACGGATATTCCTTAAGTTTCTGTTATTCTTCCTTCCTCCTTCCTTCCTTTCTCCTATTATTGCGTGTGAGGCAGCTGTAAATACAGTTAATGAGTAGAGAAAACAAAAAGGGGTCTTTCATCATGCCAGATACCAGTTCTATTTAAAGAACACAAAGTAAACAAGAGATGATCTGTAGCAGTCATATCAGTTCCTGGAATCCTACGTCATTGTGCAGATGAAACATATTCTATATAGGAGTTAAGCCAAGCAGTAAGTCACACTATTTGGCTTATATCCTATGTGGACTATGGTGAAGCATAATTAAATCAATAACTGGCAAATTACTTAAAATGGCAGGTAAATGCTGCAGGCCATGAGCAAACATTTGCATAAACAAAAAGGCAGTTTTCAGTTATTTTGTAATGTTTATTTTTGAGAGAGAGAGAGAGAGGCAGAGGGGGAGGGGGACTAAGGATCCAATGTAGGCTCTGTGCTGACAGCAGCAAGCCCAATGTGGAGCTTGAACTCACGAACCATAAGATCATGACCTGAGCCAAAGTTGGGCACGTAGCTGACTGAGTCACCCAGGTGCCCCAAAAGGCGGTTTTTAAAAAGTGAAGTTCCTTGTGTCCTTTCAACTCTTACCCACCCAGTCATGTCCAATAATATCCCCATGTATTCTTCTTGTTTTATGAACTCTAGACTCTCTGGGGACAAAACTGAAAAATTAGAAATTTGTTAGAATACAATATAAAAGTCAAGAGTCAAAACCTAGACTTACTACTCAATAAATAGCCCCATAGGTACAGAGTCACAAAATGTCTTAAAGTAAAAACATAAAGTGACTTAGAGTTCCAACAACTGGAAAAGATTTGTTATTATGTAATATGTAGATTCTTATGTCTTATTTTACTTTGATGTTGTATTTTTACTAAACAGTAAGCTATCTTTTGTCTTTTTATCAATTTGTTTCTGTAATGCCACTTTCTATTCATGATTTTAAAATAAATTTGAAAAATCATCATACTGTGTACCATAGATGCTTCATGAAACACTTTTTCTAAACTATTTATTGGCTTCCTATACAATTGCTTGGCTAACCTCCTTTTTCTTAATGCTACCTCATGCTATATGTCATATAAATTTAGAATGTAGTTGCATATAATCGAATAAGCCTGTGCTATTTTTCTGTCCCCAGAGCCTCAGACCTGCACATTGAAAGATTTTCTCTGTGCCAATGGGGACTGTGTTTCTTCGAGGTTCTGGTGTGATGGAGATTTTGACTGTGCAGATGGCTCCGATGAGGTAGGCAACTTTGTAAAACCAAACAAAAAAGAAAGTTTTTTAGAGTCACATTTATAATTATTATTATTCAATCCAGTGAGTCTGTCATGGACATCTCTGAAATACTCTTTTACTCCTGACACAGTGAGATAAGTAGTATTATATCTAAGCTCTGTGCTACACACACACAGCACGGGGAATAGTTCTTGTGCTACTATTGACAGTTAACTTTATAGTCTGTTTTACCTCAAGTGGTGAATAGCTGGGCTGGGAATAGGATGTTTGGAAACCCTATTCCCTATAGCTGATGCCCTTGCCATCTGTGAATTTGTTCATAAATTTGCTGCAGTATTTATAGTCAGGACTAATATTTTTATGCATTTTAAACAGTCTCTTCTCCCCAGTCTCTTTCTTCAATAGATACAGTCTTATAGATTTCGATGTGGGTCATCAATTTTCATGAAACCACAGGTTCAGCTTTGCTTAGATGATGAATCACAATCCATTTATAATAAGGTCTGTGTACACACAGCTTAAGTGAAAAAAGTGTAAAATATCTCTGGATAATTCTGTAAACTTAAGATTGTGTTAACACTTGTAATACCTCACACAATTCATTATTTATGCATCTATGTATTTGTGTTTCAGCTGTTAATTACTCCATGGAGCTTTAAAAATAATACATGACACATGATTATATATATATTTTTTTATAAGTAAAAAAATTTTTTAGAGTAAACTCTCTAGTATCACAGAAAAGTCTAGTAAGAGTCACTTCATGGTTTTCTGTTAATGATTTTCCATGTTAATATCAGGAACACAACACTGGCGACACCAAGCCTAGTCATAAATAAAGGAAAAATTAGTTTTCTTGTCCTCAGTGACCAGCATGCCTCCTTCCAGGGTACAATGACTCCCTAGACCTCTGCTCCTCTGGTTGACACACATAAGCACCTACCCCTCACGAAGGTCCTTCCATTAACTATAGGTTTGCCTAGAGAGATTCTCTGCTGCTGTAGAGGTTGCTGTGTTTCAGGTCAAACATCATTAGTCATCCACCAATTTCCTACATCTTTGGGAGGCACTGTAGGTCTCTACTATTTACAGAACCCATACAGACTACAGACTAGTTCTTTCCCAGTCTGCGGGTATTCGTATTAAGATTTGACAATTCTCCATTTTCACACTATCTTGGAAAAGTCCCCAGTCACATTCAGGAGCCTAGATTTTGGAAACAAATGTATTTAACTTCTCACCCAAAGGCCAGAAAACCTAAACCTTGAGGTTGCAAAGGTCTCTTAGGAGAAGTTGAAACATAGCACTTATATGCATGGGGCTAGTCACAAACAAGTCCAAACAGAATTCTTTTTTCAGTTTTTTTAATTCATAGGAGAGCTACATTCTTACTGCCCAACTACATTTTTACTTAGTACCAATTTATTCAAAAATTATACTAAATGTTTCCCAGTCAGACAAATACTTTTCACATAAACTCATCCATACCATGTAATCGTTTTTTTTTTTTTCTTTAAAACCTGTTTCACCACCCCTGTGTAATCTGTGAAACATCAAGAGGTGGAGATATACTGTTTAAGGCTTATAATCGCATCTTCCATGTTATTCACTAGACACCCAAGGTATATATACAGAATCAAACACTTATTTTCCAAAATCTTATTCAAGTGAAAGTAAATGTCCTTATTAACACCATTTATCTCATGCCCTAAGTTCATGGATGTAGTTCTTTGATGGCTGGATAGACCTCCATTACAGACATTTTCATGGTAATGCCCCTAGGGAACCAAAATAACTTTCTTAAAGGTGGTCTTTATAAGTAATGAAGTGTCTAACACTATAGGCAGTTGATTCCTCTTTTCTTTCTAAAGGTGAGAATTACAGGTTGAATGGACTAACAAACAAAGGAACAAACAAATGGCTAGAAAACCAAATTACATACAGGGTACTCTCAATTTAGGAATAAAATATAAAATTGTGAGGATACGTTTTTGTAAGGATGTTAACTGATAATATAATTAGCTTGTTCCTTACGGCCAAAACAATAATAATAATAATAATAAATAATAATAAAAACTTGGATCAGCATAATTGTGTATCACATCAGTGGCATACAGAGATTGAGTGATTAATTCCCAGAGAAGAAATATTTAAAGTGACTTTAAAATATACTATTTGGACTCTACATCGAGTATAATGCATTGTAAGGACAAAAAGAAATGCAAAGGAATCTTAAACTGTGTTCATATGCTTGTTATTAATAATGTTGGTTTTGCTAATTTGAAACTCGTATATATTGAGAGTAGGGTAGATCAAATGCTTAGTTATTTTAATGTTATTAGCACTTAAAAGTTTGAAGTAAAAGAAAGGAGATACAAATGTAGGAACAAAAAAATGTAAATAAAATTATGTAATATTAAATTCAAAAATATCAGTAGGAGATTTTGATTTATCTTTCTCTTTCTAAAAATATAAAATTCTTAGCTCTGCCACTTAAAAATTCTAAAACCAGTGACATCTCAGCATTATAGACTATCCTTAACATTCATACAGTGGCCTCTAAATACCATTTTCCTATTAAAGGAAACAAAACTCCTTTGAGAAATGTCCACTTATAGGTCTGAGAAGGAAATTGACAAAATGAGTCACTACTATCTTGTTAAGCCAGAATAAGACTATTAGTATAGTGTCCCGAATACATAGGAGATAATTGAAGGGGTTTCTACTAATGAAAGAGACAGCTTGGACATCAGAAAGAAAAATGACTTTAATGGATTGAAATATAATAAATGTATAAAAATACATGTGTGTATAATAATACTTTTAAAAAACAAAAAGCTCATTAGTCACTTTAGATGTTCCGAAGGTATCCTTCTTAGGATTCAATCAGCCCAATTTGGAATGTGGGACATTCAGTAGAACAAATGACCTAGTGTCTGTCTGCAAGTAGTAAATAGCATTAGAAAAACAAACAAACACACACACACACCTAGGAGAATGGGAAATAGTTATTCATTTAAAGAAACTCAAACCAAATTCAAAATTATAGACTTCTTTTAGATCCTTATTTTACCAAACAATATTTTAAAAATGAGAAAATTTTAGATATTGATAGGAAATAACTTTAGAGTAAGTCTAAGTTATTAGACTTTAGACTAATAACATAGGGATTTGGGCAAATTTTGTGATATTGCGAATGTAGTGATACTATTGTTGTTATGTTAAATAGTCCAGACTATAAATAAGTGTAATGGAGGATGTATGAAACATGAATAGTGACGTGTTCGTCATTGTTAAACAAGCATGATGGGCACGTAGGTTCATTATTCTGTTCTTTCTTTCTTTACGCTTTTGAGTCTAAAATAATAATTAACCCACAAATACAGACACACACACACATACTCATCAACTGTCCTGTAATTTATCCTTGATTGAAATCTTCTGATAATTGAAAAAATATCTAAAAGTAATGTTTTCTGTATTGCTGCCAATACAGATACACCAGTGCCATTGGTTATTGAGCTATTTTACTCAAATTACTTTATTGCTGAGATAACCTTTGATTAATTTCTACAAATATATACTGAGCAGTTGTTATAATCATGGTGCAGTATTAGATATTTGGTTCACAGACACACACGGTGCCTATCATACAGACAAACATGACCCTTATTCTACTGGAACTGAGTTACGTGAAATTTTAATTTATATTCCTTGTTTTCTGCATATGCTACCTCATTCATTAATTCATTCATTACATTGGCAGTTTTTATTGAATGCTTATTATGTCCCAGTTATAATACTGAACATGGTGGTAAGGTGGTGAACAAAACATATGAAATCCCTTTCTCATGACCAGTGCATGGACTGTTTCTCCATCTTTTACAGCATTTACTATTACAGGATTTACACTGCAGATGCACTGCATTTCTAATTATCCTTACACAGGAAAAGCCTTTTCTTAAATAGTTCCATTTCTGTTTAAACTTCCTCTATAAATCCTTTCATAAAAACCTTGAGAATCCATATGATTAAAATTACACTTATTTATTTTGACAGTCGATGCATTTTATTGTAATTGTTGGTTTAGGGGATGGTATTTCCTGTTAGTTTATGAGTTTAAAAAATACATGGAGTAAATCTTAGTTTCCTTTGGATTCTTATTTAAGAAACTCTGGTACCTGGTAACCCCTCAATACTTGAGAAAAGAAGGGAAGAAGAAAGGCAGTAAGAAGAAAATGAATTATATAGTGGGCAGTCTAATTAAAGTACCATTGGCAAAGAGAAAATTACAGGGACTTAGAATGTAAACTCCCTTTCTTTACATGGGGATGACACTGCGAAGAAGCAGGGAGTAGCAGATCCACATGGTCCGCTTAGTGAGAGTTTCATAAGCTGTGACGGTTACACCTTTTGTGGAAGGAACAGGCAAGTATCTTTTGGCAAGAATAGAAATTACTTACAGAAAAACCTCATCCCAGCAAGACGTTTCATTGGAGCATCCCATATCAACAGGACTGGTCAGACCCAAGGAAGTTTAATTTCTCCTGGCTCCCTTTTATTGATCTCATATAAAGAATCGAAAGGTTTCCCAAAGGTATAGCTACTGTCTTGTTTGACTTCCAAATAAAATCTATATGCAAACTAGCAGACGTGACAATTGTGACAGTTCCTGTCACGGTTCTTTAGCAACAAATGTTGGAAGAGAGAAAAATTATGAACAGCAACTAGTTTGTGAAAGGACTGAGGAAGAAGTGTGAAAAGAAGGATAAAGGAAGGACACTGCAGGAAGTTTTTGCCAACACAGAACAGATTGGCCTTCATTCTTCTTTGTTTCACTTTCATCCTGCTACCCCATTCCCAATGAACTGGATGTACTTATTAGAGGTAATTTTTAACCCTTTATTTCCTCCACGATCTTTATTGTCACATAATTATTAAAATTACATGACCTCCTGTCTATCGGAAAATGATCTCCTCGGAGTAATTGATGTGATGGAACCATAGGATCTATGTTCTTTTCTCATTTCTCTGTAAGTCATCATAAGACTTACAGAGACAAATGAAAATAGAAAATTGTTATAGTTTTGTTATATAGCCGTGGGCTTAAATGACCATCTGAGCTTCTTATTTGTGGCAGTGTAAAAATTTAATGTTAACTGTGTTGTGTGGTTTTTGACAGAGAAATTGTGAAACAAGTTGTTCCAAAGATCAGTTCCAGTGTTCCAATGGTCAGTGTATATCAGCAAAGTGGAAATGTGATGGCCATGAAGACTGTAAATATGGAGAAGATGAGAAAAACTGTGAGCCAGGTAAAATGATTGAGGTGGTAGTTAATGTAGCTGATATTTTAACTTGGTATAAAACCATTTTAAGCAGTAATTAGGAGAAAACAATGGCAAATGCACACACATACTGACTATGTTTTAGATATAAGATTTTAGATATGCTTATAGGTGAATTAAATAGTGTACCCTTTATATGTTTTGAAGGTGGTTTAGCGTAGGATAATTACTATGTTTGGGATCCAAGCATTACTCCCAAATTTGATCTTCTGGTTTCTCTGTCTTTCCACCCCATTTGGAATTGTTCCTCCAAGATGGAAAAGTGATATATGTTGAAACTGTCAGTGCAATAAACGTCAGGTTTTCAGTTATGGACATTAAGGTTATGGAAAAGAATGCAGTAGTTTCAACATGAAACCAGCTGAGAAAAAGCATAAGTATATTATTTCTATTTGCATTTTGGTCCAAAATCAAAATAAAATTAGGAAGCAAGACCAGAGTACAGGGAAAAAACACCCAATTTATTGTGCGTTTTTATCCCCTAAATATAGCCTTAGAAATATGGCCATTAAAACTTAATTTTTTTATACTTAGGTATTTTAATAGCATCATCTTACCAAAAAAAAAAAAAAAAAAAAAAAAGAATTACTGGGAGAAAATCATGCTATGATCTATGTACAACCACAAAAGCATTACTTTGAGAGCCTAGGTGACAGTAGCAGATACAGGACACACATGTTGCTGCCCGTGGTCGATATTGCTAATTGATCTTTTTTCTTACTGAATATAGACCTATCTTCAGACTCCATATGAATACAGATCTCTAGGCAAACACTGCCAATTAAAAGGAATTAAAACTCTAAGAAAAAGCTTCTGAGCATCCTGGGAGTAAGCAAAGCCATTATATAAGTACTTTTGGCTACCAGAGATTTGAAGGCAAGCCTAGCTAACTCAAACCCAGAGACTAAGGCAGCAATCATAATTACTATGTCAATTAATTAGATTAGGTACTGATAGTAGTTTAAATATCCACATGCTATTTTTATTTCCTATGTCATAAAAGAATACTTCAGATTCTATAGACTCAGTTAATTATGCATATATTCATGTTTAAGACCCCAAAACAAAAATACTTCTCAGAACTTATGCAAATATGACATTTATGTCAACACAGCCAGCTAGATATCATGGGGTCTATGAGACCATGCCAAGATTTCTACTTTTAGCTTTATATAATGCGTATATAAATTAACATTCCCAAGGGTCACTAAGTCTCACTACAGTTTTAAAACCAACTTGAAGCCTTTGTTTTTAAATAATTTAATTTAAAATTATGAAAAATTCATTTAACTGTTCAAAATTAAAGAGAAGGAGGATATAGAGGGTTTTTTTTCTTCCTTTCTGTCTTTAGTGAGTTAAAAAACTTACTGAACAGCCTATTACATCATTGAGATATATTTTATGAAATGCAATAATATTATGAAACACATTTTAAATAAATGTGTAATATCAGATATTAAGTACAGTTTAAATATAAACTATTTTCATTACTGTCTATGAATTTTTTATATGCTTATATATGTTTTTATCTATCAAAGCAATCATTCATTTAGTGAATTTAAATCTTAACTTTCTAATTATATTCAGATTCTCCTACTTGCTCATCAAGTGAATATATATGTGCCAGCCGAGGATGTATTTCAGCATCTTTGAAATGTAATGGAGAATATGATTGTGCTGATGGTTCAGATGAGGTAAAATCTATCATTTGATTAAAATCTCTGAATTACATGAATTAGGTTCGGGAAAGCAAATGTAATAAAAATAGAGTAAAGAGAGAATCTTGATTCTTAGCCGTCTAAAATCTTAGGACAAGTACATTGAATATAGTAATTGCAGCAAATACCCGAATCTGCGTGCTGTTCATATACTAAATCTTATTGTCATTTGTAGGGGTTATATTCATTAAGTCAAAATAAAAGAAAGCCCACAGTGTAATAAATCTCCAGTATTGTCAGCTGCATGTTTGTTTTTCCTGTGACTATATCATTATCATTAATGAAAACTGCAGTGCCTATTTGTATTTGAACAGATGGACTGTGTGACTGAGTGTAAGGAAGATCAGTTTCGATGCAGAAATAAAGCCCACTGTATTCCAATTAGATGGCTTTGTGATGGCATTCACGACTGTGTGGATGGCAGTGATGAACAGAACTGTGACAGAGGTAAGGGGTGGGTGTGTGTGTGTGTGTGTGTGTGTGTGTGTGTGTAAATAAGAGAGTGGCAGTTAAAATACTGTGTCAAGTCAATAGTGTGCTAGAGGCAAAAAATAGGATCATTAAATGATTCTCTTTACCCATTCTTATTTCATTACATAATATCCTGTTCTGGGTAAGCAAAATCTGGATAATTTCCAGATAGAGTGCAGTGTTAGTTTTCATATGACAAAGGTAACCAAAGTGCGGGTTTTTATTGCATCCGATCACAAGCATGGCTTTGGACTAGATGCTGGGTCAGGGATAGGGGCAGAAGGATGCAGGGAACATAACCGCTTGTAGCCATTACTACAGAAGTATTTTTGGTGTGCATTTCTCTTCCATGTTGCCTGCCTTACTATGAAAGAATAATAACATATGGCATACCATATTACACATACACATACTGATACACAACTGCAGGTCATGCCCCAAATTTCCCTTTTGCCATATGGTTAAGAAAATGACCTACATTTTTTGTCAGTTTGGAAGACAACTTTTAATTTTGCAATACATTATTTTTAGCTATGTTAAAATATTTCCTGACAGATAACAACTTTTTAATTGTAATTCACCACATAAAAGCAGCAATTATTCCTACTTTAGAGTCAATGAAGGGAAAGCAAAAAAAAAACAAAAAAAACAATTGTGGGGCAAACCTTAAAATGATCACAAATTCCATAATTCTTATTATTTTAATAATGTTAAATACATTGTTTAAATGCAAAATTTTTTTTAACCTGCTTACAAAAGTCTCTCAAGGAGTGCACCTGGATGGCTCTGTTGGTTAAGCATCCGACTCCTGATTGGGCTCAGGTCATGATCTCACAGTTCACGAGATGGAGCCCCGCATCAGGCTCTGCACTGACAGTGCAAAAGAGCCTGCTTGCTTGGGATTCTCCCTCTCACTCTTTTCTCCTCCCCTGCTCACGCTCTTGCATGCTCTTTCTTTCTCTCAAAATAAATACATTAACGTTAAAAAAAATTAAAGTATCTTGATGTACTTTACATTATGGAATATTTGGAGTATCATCAACAGAAATGATACTAGATACTGATGTAGGCTGCAAGGCATTTGAACATGTGCTCAGGGTTTATACAGTTTAAATGTACTTTTGCAACAACATGAATGAGCTAGATAGTGTAATGCTAAGCAAAATAAGTCAGTCAGGGAAAGACAAATACCATATGACTTTATTCATATTTAGAATTCAAGAAATAGAACAAATGAACAAAAGGGGAAGAAAAAGAGAGACAATCAAACCAAGAAACAGACTCTTAACTATAGAGAACAAACTGATAATTACCAGAGGGGAGTGGGGGGGGGCAGGGGGGGTCAAGTAGGTGATGGGGATTAAGGAGGGCACTTGTTGTAAGGAACACTGGGTATTGTATGGAAGTGTTAAATCATTACATTGTACACATGAAACTAATGTAACACTGTATGTTAACTAACTGGAATTTAAATAAAAGCTTTTTTAAAAAAGAAAATAATAAAATTTTACTTCTATAAATATCTAGTCATTCGAAGAAAAAATGCCCCCCATTTCCTTTAATATTAGATCAAACCTTTATGATTTGCTAAGATCTCCATCTCAAATCTGATAAAGTATTGTAATATTCAGGAGAAGAAATCCTAGTTCTCATTTGGAATCTGCGGTGCATTATATAGAGCCATAAAAGGTTAGACTTCCTTAATAGCTGTTTCTACTTTTGGTTAAGTTCTCACATTCCAATTTAGAGACATCAAACATTGTAGACATTCTGGCACCAAAAGGTCTTAAATACAGTCATATTCTAAGACTTCGGGACAATTAAGTTACTCATCATTTTCCATTTTCTAGCTATTAAGCTCCATTCCCTTAATTTCAGTCTCTATCACCAGTCTGGCTGCTTCTCTCATTGCTTCCTGCCCCGCCTGGGCATATATACTACCATGTAAGTCAACTCCAATACATTCTGCTCTCTGCTGCCAGGTTCATCTTATTGAAGTGTAACTCTGACTATGTAAATATTTACTTGAAGCTCCTTCCTGGTTACTTACAAATATGGCAGTCAGTGTTACAAGAAAATCATCCTATTTTATCTTCTACTCTTATACTCTATTATTTCTCTTTATGTATCATATATCCTAGCCAAATCAAAGAATAAATCTAGCAACATCTTCCATGCTTTTCAACATCTTGCCAGATTCCTCTACTATTTCTGCCATCTCAATACCTTTGCCAATAAGAATTATATCTCTCCTTTTAAGTCCATTCAGTTGTTACTGTCTTCAACCAAATCTCAGTCTCTTCTGGAGTTTCCCTAGCCACCCTTTGATTGCATACTTGCTATTATATTCTTCTTTCTAATATAATTACTTCTGTATTAGTTGACTGTTTCCCCTGTTGAAATGTGAGTTTCTTAATGTAAAAAATTAGGTATGCAAACAGAATGAGGAAATAGATTCCAGGTAGTGGGATCATTATGCACAAAGTCTCATAGGTGAGAGAAAGTTTAAGTGTTTAGGAACTATAAGTAATTGAAGATTCATGCTATAGAATTTAGTTCCGATTTTAAGCATAATGAGAAGTTTCCCAAAGCTTTTAAGGAGTCTTCAAATGTTTTTTGTTGTTTTTTTTTCAAAAGGAGATGGTGGTAGAATTTGCACTATGTATTAGACACAGAGAATTACTGAAATGAGAATCAAGAGATCTAATTCCTTGTCTTACCTGTAGGAAAGTTTCTGTGCTCATTTATTATACTAACAAATCCAATCACAGTGAAATGTCTCCAAGACCTGTAAGAATATCTGGAAAATAAGTGAATGTGCATGTGTGTGTGTGTATGAGGGCAATCCTGTCAGGATTTATCTTTTTTTTAATATTAAAATTTCATAAGAAATGTTTGTTTGAACAAAGAATTCAAGGTTAAAAAACAAAAGTTTTACAGTTAAAAAAAAAGCAGTATATAATTTGAAATCTGACTTGCCTTTTAGATTTAAAATGACCCTACTAAAAGTTTAAGCCTACTGATTAAAAAAGAGTTGAGGACTTTTAATTCAATCATTTAGAAATGTGTCAAAGCTCTCCTTCCCTCCACACTAATGTTTCTAACTTTTCTTGGGTTTCTTTGCTGCTAGATAAATTCCAGTGAATTATCTTGATGGTTAAAATATTTGATCCTGTATGGATGTACCTTAAAGCATGATCAAGTTCAGATTTCTAGTATTTTACTTCCAGGAAGTGGTTCAGGTATTGGATAGATGTACTTCAAGGCACTGAGGAAATGAAATGCCAAAATAAATCTCTCTGCTATTAAATCAGCCTTCCATTCATCCCAAAACCTGACACATGAACTAAGTGTTGGGGGCTGGAAGGCAAGATGCAGGACAAACATGAAACATTTGCCAAGTGAATCCATTTTACTGGTTTACTTTAAAAAGACGAACCCCCAAATACTGTGGAATTAAAAGCAACGTTCATATTTTTAAAGATAAAACATGGAAACTTGGTGGGTTTTGTTTTGTTTTGTTTTGTTTTGTTTTGTTTTTTGGGTTTTTTTTTTTGGCTTGAGCTCCCAAACTTTGCTTTCCTTAGCAATTTTAGTGGACAAGATTGAGAATTATTCTTTTTAGTTATCATCAGCTCAAAAGTGTGTTAACTATTTATGAAAATTATAAAATATTTTCATATGTTAAACCTTCCCTCCACCCAAATTAAAATGGGAACTCTAGATGTTTATTTTCTGTGATGATGTGCCTGGTCAGATTTCTATGAACCTGCCAAAAGCTTTTATATATATATATATATATATATATATATATGTATATATATATATATATATATATATATATATATACACACATATATATATATATTTTCTAATAACCTCCTGTTGTGCTGAATAAGAACATGACTAAAGACTAGGAAACTGGAATTTTGATACAGCTAATCTCTTTAAATTATACCTCTTTTTTTGCTTATATGTGCCTCATGCCATTTCAAAATAAGCATTTTATGTTAGACTCAGGGTGTCATGGTGGCCCCATGATGCATTTTTTAATGCAAATTCTTCATGGTATAATAGCAAGGCTTTAGTAAGTTATTACAAAACCTTTGCCTTACTATTACAACTGTGATTTCATTTATATTTCTCTTCTTCTTCATAAAAATAGTAATATGCCCAACACTTTTATGGGGCAAATTATAATATTATCTAATATGATACCTTTGGGAAATCATTTTTTTTTTCTTTTTAACAAGACTGATGTGCTACAAATAGAATTTTCTAAAAGAATCAGAGGATGTCAAGAGTTCACAAATTTTGTTTGAATATAATCCATTGTAAAATGGAACATGCAATGAGATTTAGTCTTGAGAATCTTTATTCTGAACGAATATAACTTTCACATTCTATGAATTTTGATATTGAATTAAGCACTTCTTTATATCGGTATTCATATTTTAAGTTTCTTTAGTATTAAATACCGTACATGTTATCTTTTTATTGTTTTCAGATAGTTGTTAAATATATTTTCTTGCATGGGTTTTGATACTTGAAATTACTGTTAGAATTAGGGCATTTTAGATTTGAGTATTGCAGAAGTTGAAAGAAAGGGGCACCCCAGTGTCAGATACTATGTTGTCAGTCTCACATGGTGATACTCACCATCACGGACTTACCATGGACTTATGTTTTTCCCTATTATACAGTTTGTTAGTCTTCAGAGATGCCAATGTAGGTTGTGCCAGTTCTTAAACATTTTTGCAGGAAACTCTTAGAACTGTTCAGATTGACATCACTACAAAGTCTTGATCTCAGCTTCAACTATTACTTAAGATTTTAAGCAATCATCCTATATTTCTCTAATCATCTGTATACCATTAACCATATCAAGTTTTTATTTTTTTTAAATAAAAATATTTACAAATGGTGTGCACACACAGAGGCAGGAAAGGGGCAGAGAGAGGGAGAGAGAATCTGATGGCACAGAGCCTGATGCAGGGCTCGATCTCAGAAATCATGAGAGCATGCCCTGAGCCGAAATCAAGAGTCAGACTTTTAACCAACTGAGCCACTCAGGTACACCAAACATATGAAGTTTTTAACAAGTTGAATTTCCTCCTCACCTTTACTTCACAGAAATAATAAAAATTTTGAGCTTTATTCAATATCTGTTCACCAAATTAACAAATCTACCTATAGCTGTGCCTAGCCTAGCCTTTCCCTCTTCCTTCCTCTTGAAACGGAAGACCTGTTACACCTCTAGTATAAGGTAGATACTTTAGATCTCAAATCCTTCACACTTCCTGGATTCTCAAGGACTTTGTTATATCAATTACCTTTTCTCTCTTCTGTATCCTCAAGCTTACTCTGTCTACTGAATTATTTTCAGAAGCACTTAAGTATATCAGATATCAGTTTTACTCCACAGAAGCTACTAGGCTCTTAATCACCTAGCCTTCTCCTCTCCTCCTTCCCTTCAAGGGCATACTCCTAGAAAGGGATGGATGGTTACGGTACCTACTACTTCTTCGTCTAATATTAACCAACCACAAACATTTCATTAAATTCACCACCACTTCATTGGACCTCCTCTCTTAGCATTATATACATGTGCTAACTACTACCTTCTTGTTGAGACACTTTTTAGGTATTTCTCCAACCACTCTGGCTAACTAGCCTCAGCCTCTTTTGCAGACACCCCTTTATCCAATCTTTAAATGCTGATCTCCTCTGTTTTGTTCTAAATTCCAAATAACAACTACATTCTGATCATCCCTAGTTGTATATTTACAGCTTAGAACCTATCCTATATTTCAACACATTTATCCACTATCCTACTAAATATCACTATATGCTTGTCCTACTAGTACTTTACATGAATTGTGTCATTATTTCTAGTAAGCTTGCTCTTCCTGCAAGCTTACTTTATTTATTTATTCCTTTATTCCTTTATTTATTTTTTTTTGAACAACACCGACAGTCACCAAATGCTCCAGATAAGCCAAAAATTGAGCGCTGTGTTTGACTACTCACTCTCCTCACCACCCTCATCTATTCAGCCATCAGATCCTGAGGATTCTACTTCCCGAAGCACTTTCAACAGTTCAACAGAAGCTAGTTCAAAATCGAGTTCTGTGCTTCCGCAATGCCTCTTCAAACTGGTCTTTTTCCTCCAGCCTTGGCTTTACTCTCACTACCTTCATTTCCAAGTTCTCCACACTATAGCCACTGTTATTACACTAAAATCCAAATCTTGTTCTGTCATTTGTTAAGTTAAATCTTTGCTACTGTAAGTTAATTATTAAAGATGTGTATGCGAGTCAAAACTCAACAAGATGAGCTGTTTGACCTTCACAGACCCAGCCTTATTATTCCCTCCAAAATTATTACTATTTTGGCTCCTTTATATGTGATAAATATACTTAATTTTGAGTGAGTATATCCTTGCATTCTTCATGCTTTCTGTTGAATTGTGAAAAGAGAAAAAATGCAAACATTTACAAAATACACAAAAAAGTCACTACACTATTGCACAGTTTTTACCAGGATGACTATAATATTTCACCACATCACCAACTTCTGTTATAAACTTAACTATTTTTCTGTGACTTCAGAACTTTTTATTGGTTATTCTCTCTTTTAACAATTCAGTTTGTCAGTTTCCAGATACAGCTGAATTATCTAAAAATTTTAAAAGTGTCTTTTCTTTCCAAAACAACACAATTTTTTTTTAATTTTTTTTCTTAATGTTTTTTTTATTTATTTTTGAGACAGAGAGAGACAGAGCATGAGCAGGGAAGGGGCAGAGAGAGAGGGAGACACAGAATCGGAAGCAGGCTCCAGGCTCTGAGCCATCAGCACAGAGCCCGATGCGGGGCTCGAACTCACAGACTGTGAGATCATGACCTGAGCCGAAGTTGGACGCTCAACCGACTGAGCCACCCAGGCGCCCCAACAACACAATTTTTATAATGAAAACTAATACTATTTAAAACCTAAGTTTCTCTACAGTAACATAAAAATTATGTGAAATATAAGATAATTTATACTTAAAACTTCCTTCTACCATCTTATCATTATTTTCTAAAGGAACTATGATATGCCTTGGTAACATCAGATTGTTTTGAAAAGTTAACTAAACATGAGTAACTAAAAAAAAAAATCTGGGATACTGCTTGTCCCTAGTGCTATACAGGAAAAAAGTGTAAGGAGATGAGAAACTAGATACTATGCTAAGAATTACAGGAATATGTGTCCTGCTGACTGGCATTAATTATGCTACATTTCTGTGTCTTTTTTTCTGTTTTGTTTTAAAATAAAGGAGGAAATATATGTAGAGCAGATGAGTTTCTCTGCAATAATTCCCTTTGCAAACTACATTTCTGGGTGTGTGACGGAGAAGACGACTGTGGAGACAACTCAGATGAAGCCCCTGATATGTGTGGTATGGCATTTCACATGGGTCTAGATTTTACTCTCATCTCTGAATCGAATGCACTGGCGTGAATCAATGAAGTGGGGAGGCGGACCACAAAGTCTGCCATCCTGTGGTTAGGTAGATAAAGTAAAACCGCAGATACAGCTTTTGTTCAGGCAATAAGAGATTACCCTGTCCAACAGCTGATGAATTTACAGAGAACCCTCTTACATCTGAACTTGCACATGTCAACACTACTCAAAGATAGTTATGGTCTGAACTGTAGAAGTTTCATATGAAGACTTTGGCTTTGTACCAAAGTGGTCCTTTAGGCTAAATCATTTTTTTTTTTTGGACAGATAACCACATGGAAAAAATGTGAATAATAAAATCATGTAGTTCCACAAGTTACCCACTACTGAGACCAAGGTTGTTCAGAGAAGGAAGATCTATATGAAGATAATATGTGAATATATTAATATATTTAACATGTAAATATATCATTATATTTTAATATTTAAATATATTAAAATATATATTATTTATACATATATATTCTATGTTATAAATATAAATATATTAATAGATTTTTATATATATTTAGATGTAGGCAGAGAACTGAAATTAGGAGTTATTTAATATTTTAATCTGAAAATCCTAAAAAAGTTATTGTTTCTTCCAATTCAAGTTACTCTTAACTGATAATTGTCAAGAGCATATTTACGCAACCAACAACTATCAATGTCCAATTTTCTTATATGTAGCAGAAATTTTTAGCCCTTATTATTATTATTTGTATCTAATCTCAGCAAAAATGTATTTTACCACTAATTTAAAGAAAAATACTACTACTTTGGATACAATTAAATAGCACATCAGGTGAATTAAAGAAAACATAGCCTGAGTGAGTATACATACTCAAATTCTTTGTTCTGTTTGGTGCACCAGGTTAAACCAATATTTTTGAATAGATGATGACATTGAATACTGACATTACAATTGAATAAAAATTCCAAAACATGAAGACAGCTTTATTTTTAAAGGGATTTAAAACATAAAAATGACAGTTTTTGGAGAGTGTTCTCTGCAGGCACAACTGATCAGAGACATAACTAAGTTTTGATTTTTGTGTTACATAATCTTGCAAAATGGATTCTAGAGAATCACTAGAGATTTTATTGTGTCTGAATTATAATATATGGAAAATACGAACTTATCTACCAGTTTCGAGCCAGAACCTATTATTTTTATAAGTTATGTATATATATAAAATTATATATGTGTATATATTTATGTAATTATTTTTCTATTGTCTATTCCACTTCCGTACACAACTAGTGAGTAGAATAGCAAATGGTCGCTAACTAATTAACCATGTGAGGCTCCAGAGTCAGAGCCCCAGGACTACTTTCAGGGCCAGGAAGTGAGTCTCAGTGACAGCTGCTGGAAAACTTAAACTACATCCAGCTTGATTCTGTGCATGTTTTTACATTCCCCTTGGTCATCAGTATAAACATTGAGTCAATCTGTTATGTACCAGCGACTGTGCTAAGTAATTGGGATTATTAAAAAAAAAATGAACAGCACATGGTTCTCTCTGACAAGATCTTAATCTGACTGTACAAATCAGAATTTTCATACATTGTATTTCAAGAAATGGTGGAATTAAGTAAAAGGTATAAGTAAGATGGAGAGGAATAAGATGAGGTCTGCATAAAGAGGAATTCAGAAAGCTACAGTTTTGAAAGATCCAAACTAAAATACACTGTAGACATTATGAACAGCATGAAGAAAAGTGTCATTCATTCACTTAATAAATATTTGTTAAGTTAGAGACTATTATTTTTAGTAATATAATGATGAGAGAAACAGACATGGACCCTGACTTCACAGAACTGAGAATCTAGTAGAATAGGGATTCAAATGATCTAAAAAATATATATGGCTATAAATGACGATACATGCACTGACAAAAAAGTAGAGTAAGTTATAAAAGAATAGACCCAGAGGGATTTTATTCAATCTTGGGTTATGGAAAATAACATTTGAGTTACAGTCTGAGAGATAAATCATTGCCAAGTAGGTGAAAGGGATGGGGTGGAGGGAAGGTGGATGACACAATGTTGTAGACAAAGGAAACAAGATGTAGACAGACCCTGAAGCAAAGCAACCCATAGCTTACTGGAGGAACTGAAAGATCCATGTACTTGGAGCGTGCAGAACAGGTAGATATTGGTTTCAGGTGAAACTGAAGAGACAGAAGACTCTAGAACCTTGTAAATCTCTATAAGGATTTTTAGGTTTAGCCTAAAAACAATTAGGAATACTAAAACGTTTTAAGCAGAACAGTTCTATAGTCCTATTTATATTTTACAAATACTGGATAGAAAGGTGCAAGTTTAAGTAAGATAATTGCTATACTCTAGGCAGGCCATGCTGTTAGCTTGGATTAAGATAATGATAGCACATGATGGCAAATATACCACAGATCTGAATGTGGTTTGAAAAACAAAATAAATTGGATTAAATAATAGAGTAGATATATGGGGCAAGGGAGAGGAAGTTACTAAGTATAATGTATAAGGTGTTTTTGTTTGCACCGTTGAATACATGGGGAACATAGGAAGAGGAACAGTGTTGTAAGTAAAGATTAAAAGCCTGGTTTGAGAGACATTTGAGGAGACATTCAAGTATAGATTTCAAGTAGGCCCTAGATATTTGGTTCTGAAGTTTAAAAAGCTGGTCTAGAGTTATAAATTTGAGAGTCAGAATGGATACTGTGGAATTCTATGGGATAAAAAAGAGTCAGAATAGAATGGGAACAATGAATATTATGGAATACTATGGTGTGAAAAAGACAAAAAGGCCAGATAATCCAGATTATTTGTACTAAAGTGAGTTTCTAAGTAAGTTCTTAGAACAGTGTTAAAAGTATAATAAGTTACCAGTAAATATTTGTCAAAGGGCATGGGATCAACTGTCAATAGAGAGGGAAGTAAAGACAAAAACATTGGAGAATAGGAAAAGGTAGATAAATCAATGAGCTAAAGTTTTACCATAGACAGAAAAAGGATATTAATGAGACTGGTTGAACTAGAAAGTTGGGAAAGTAAGAGGTGGTGGGCAGAACTTGCAGCATTCAAATTAGTGGCTTTGTAAATGAAGCAACTGGAGGAAACAGTATATCCAGGTGCACTTATGTGGATCAGTTAGTGTTCTTACCTGCAAGCAACAGGAAATGTCATTGACTGAATTAAGAAGAGAAATTTCTTGAAATCTTCCAATCTTCACAACCTTCTAGGGCAGTGGGTGGCTTAGGTGAATTAGAGTAAAAGGTCATTGGGTATGAAAAACTCAAGGCTCTAAGAGGTACAGCTATTGGTCGGTTTGTTCATGTGGATATTGATGTCATCTAGGATGTGGAAATGAGTTTGGATTGAGAGCAATGACTATGAAGGGTGGTGCTACAGTCTTTAGTAAATTGGAGAGGGGGTGATGTTTACAGTAAAGGTTGATGAGAAAATGGCAATAAGAAAGATGTATAATCAAATGCATAATAGTTTTTGTTTTTATTTTTTTAAATAGAGCGTGATGATGTAACAAATTTCTGAAAGCTAAATTAGGAACTTAAGGGTGTATTTAAACATGAGATAATATGAGGTTTAAGTAATTTAAGAGGCATTCCTAAAAGACCTAAAGGGGAAGAACTATGCTTGGAGTGGGAACCAGATTTCAATTAAACCAAGGAGGTCAAGAAAGAAGGAGTATGGCATATTTAAGGAGCTAATAAAGTAATATTGCTGGAATTTTAAGAGATACAACGGATGAGTCTGTAGGAGTGACAGGGACAAAGTAATGATCAGTCTATTATACCATGTAAAGTATCTTAAATATTATTCTGTAAGTGCTGGATAACTGTGGAAGAGATGATCAGATTAATGTGTCAGGTGGATTCTTCTGGTATCTTTTGGAAGATCTTACATTGGGCAGTGAAATGAAGACATTTAGGATTCTACTTCAGTTTTCTCTGTAAGAGATAATGAAGAGCCAAGGTATTGTAACTGGTATGCATGGAAAGAAGAAGGCAAGTTTGGGGACTGTATCAGCAGGACTGTTGACTAATAAGAGTTGAAGGTCAATAAGTGGAATGCTTTAGAATAATCCCAGACTGTGGCTATGATGTACTACTAACTGAACTATGGAAATAACACATAGTTTATGCTCAGGGAGAAGGAAGTAATGGGAAGGTGATAAAGAATGGGGTTTTGACTTACTGAATTTGAAATTCTTGAGGGGATATCCTATAATCAATTATGAGATACTAGAATTAGATAGTGAATTGAAAGTTTGAAGGGTATTGTGTCAAGTAAATCCATGAGAATGAGAAGATCAGCAGAGAATTCAAGAGTGAGGAGATCAGAAAACCAATGAAAGAGCCCTGGAGTATTCCACATGTAAAGATAAAGAGTCATTAGAGATGTTTCCTACTCCAAGGGTGGAAGTCTTCAGTTAGATAATGAAGGATAGGACAGGATAAAATTCTCCAGCTTTCACTGTTGTCTCTTTTGCACACACACACACACACACACACACACACACACACACAGATACATATATACACACATATTAAAAATAAATAACAAAGATCATCTATGTGACTCAAATACATATTCACACATTTCTGTACAGAAACACAGAGTAAGAAACACAGTTATAGTATTGTTGGGACATTTTTTTCACTGGATGACCTATTTTCAAATTTGGGCCTGTAACATATGCTTGCTCAAGCTCTCTTCTGTGTGAAATTGCTCTTTCAAATAGCTAAGTGTCCTGCCATGTTGTATAAACCGCAGGCATAAATTAATTTGGTACACCAAGTGAAGTCAGCTAAGATAAGGCATCTGGAAATGAGACCATGAAGTTTGGCTCTTTTTCTTACTTTATTTCATTGCAGCTGTGTACTCTTTTCTGTAGTTAATATAAATAACTAGGATCATAGCTTCTATTATCACACATTTTCTAGTACCTGCATGTAGGCAATTTCCACAACAAAAGATATTCATAAAAACTAGATTATGGATTTCAAAAGAAGGAAACAACAAAAAAAGAAAGACCAAAACAAACAAACAAACAAAGAATTGTAAGTCGTGACCCAAAGGAACTGCTTTGTCTTTTTCTTTTTTTTTTTTCAGCCAAGTTTCTTTGCCCACCCACAAGACCTCACAGATGCAGAAATAACAGAATATGCCTGCAGCCTGAGCAAATGTGCAATGGGATTGATGACTGTGGGGACAATTCCGATGAAGATCACTGTGGTGGTAAATCCATTTAATGTGAAATCATTGATTCAGTGACAGCTACAAGATAATATAATGGTTTGGGGGCTCAAAAAATTAAAAAGAAGTATTTTCCATGTGTCATGTCTGAGGGTATTTTTTTTTCAGACACTTGCTTTTCTGACAAGGTATGAAAATAATCTGCTAACATTCATTTGAATAGTAGAGCTATGTGGCTTTATGCAAAGTCTCTGCTAGTCTGTAAATCTCTATTGGTTATACACACTTTATTGCAGAAAATACTGCAAGAGAGAAAAAACATGGTGGTTTCAAAAGGTTCTCTGTTAAACAGCTCCTGGAGGGGAGAGTGCTAACAAAGATTGTATGTCTGTATACACAATCCTTTCTTCACAGTTGTGAAATTAACAAAACTCTTAAAACCAAAGGCTTTACTAATATATGTAGCAAAATGATTTTGTGACAAACCCTGACTGGAACTGGTCTGAGGAAGTTTGTATTACTTTAAAAAGAAAGTCCCATTTAGGGTGAAATTCAAACATTTTCTTGTGGAAATACAGCGTTACTTATTACAGGGTGAATGAACTGTTATTTTTCTGAAAGTCCAGAATTTCAGAATCTTTTTATTTGGCCTACGAGCTTCAAATAAATGATCATGGAGCCATATTTTTCATAGTGTTTAGTAAGAACCTGTTAATTTACTCAATAAATTTGTTTTGGGGGCATCTGGGTGGCTCATTTGGTTAAGCACCTGACTTTGGCTCAGGTCATGATCTCACAGTTTGAGAGCCCTGCGTCCAGCTCTGTGCTGACAGTGAGGAGCCTAGAGCCTGCTTTGGATTCTGTGTCTCCCTCTCTCTCTCTGCCCCTCATCTACTTGTGCTCTCTCTCTCTTTCTCTCTTTCTCTCTCAGAAATAATAAATGAATAAACTTAAAAAATGATTTAAAACATGTGTTTTTATTCTTTGAAGCACTAATCATTTTTAATGACTTTATAGGTAAGCTTACATACAAAGCAAGACCATGTAAAAAAGATGAGTTTGCTTGCAATAATAAAAAATGTATCCCCATGGACCTCCAGTGTGATCAACTTGATGACTGTGGAGATGGTTCAGATGAACAAGGCTGCAGAATAAGTGAGTTTATTTTCTGTTAAAGTGTAGCAACATTCAAGTTCAACTTCTACTTCAACATGACTAAAATTTTCTTTACTGGTGTAACAAAATACTGTTTTCAAAGGCTTACTTGATGCCTTTTTTTTTGTAAGCCTTTGCCAAAGCAGCCTTAGAATGCCAGTTAAATTAATATCAGAAAGCATGAGATGGAGGAAGTTGATTTTAGAATGACTATCCTTGTTAGTACTGAACCTGAGATCTCAATATCCAATTACAGACTTTGATGTCAGCAAATAAATCTATATTCCTTAATATTTTATTTTATAAAGTATAAATTTAATATTTTTTTTGCCTCTTACAATATTTGAGTGAAAGATGGTCAAGGTCTTAATAATTTATTCCATGTTTTAAAATTTTAATCCATTGCCAAGTTATTCTTAAAGAAGACATTATCATTTTATGTCTTAGAGTGTGATGATATTTGACTTATTAGACCTTGGTTATTTTTGTGTTGGATATTTGATATCTGATTTTCCACATTAAGAAAAATAGCCAAACTTATGACTCTAAATTCAGATTTCTCATAAAAGTCATAAAATACTTCCTATTATGGGGTCTCATTTCTTCACATTATGCATCTGAATTATTCCTCACTGAGTGATGAAACAATACCCACCAGGATATGGTCACATATATCTCAACTGAGGTCTAAGTCTACTGGTGTACCTTAATTAATTATAAAATATTCAAGAATCAGTGGGATGAATAATGGTTACAATTCTCATAATTAAAGTTCTCATATTTCAAAATCATCTGACATATGTAAGTAAAATAGAGCTAATTCAACATTATTTTCATGATAATTTTCCTCTCATTTATTTGCATTCTAAAATGTTTTCTGGAAGGGTGCCTGGGTGGCTTAGTCAGTTAAGCGTCTGACTCTTCATCTCAGCTCAGGTCTTCATCTCAGGGTCATGAGTTCAAGCCCCAGGTTGGACTCCATTCTGGCTGTAGAGCCTACTTAAAAAAAAAAAAAAAGTTTTCTGGAATTGGAGATAAAGCCATGAAACTGCAACTACTATGCTGGAATTACAAATAACACATAGTCTGCCCTGACTTTTTTAACAGTCCACGACCACTGGAGCGTGTTCCTCCTCGAATATATTTTCAAGCGAAAAAAAATTTTAAGAACTGATGATTTAGCATACTTGCTTCAGTAACATGGTAGTACCCTTGACCGAATTCCTGAGTACTAAATTTAGGTTAGCAATCAATGCCCACATCTTTAGGTAGCTTCTAGGAAACCATTTGATTCCTAGAGAAGGATGTAGTACTCATATATCATAACATTGCAGTGATAACTTGTCATTAGAAATATTGACTCTTGACTTCCTTTTACATAGTAGTGTACTTCAATTACAGCTATAAATATCAGCTATTGACAGTTTGGCCTAAACTATATTTAATATAAATGAGTTCAGTTTTTTATCTGCTTCTATACCTGTATAAGAAATAAGGGCTTATGTAAAGAGAAGATCATAATCTTATAAATTCAAGAAGAGTTATCTATGGAATAATAAATATAATTTCAAATTAAGACAAAAAGTAAACTCCCACTTCAGGAATTAGAATTATATTAGTTTTGATGGTATTTTTAAATCCTAGCTCCTGCTGAATATACCTGTGAAGATAATGTGAATCCGTGTGGAGATGATGCATATTGTAATCAAATAAAAACATCTGTTTTTTGTCGCTGTAAGCCTGGATTTCAGAGAAACATGAAAAACAGACAGTGTGAAGGTATAGTACATTTCCTCAACAGCTTGCTCTTAAATCTTTAGGTAATAAAAGACTCATGAGGCTGCTAAATTGTGAGATGACATGGGACTGATTTTCATCAGAATGGTGTGTGTCTACGGGATACCATTTTACCTACAAGAGTGGAAGTCCTTGGGGTCAAGAGCCTGTTTTGTTTGCATGGCTAAGCTAACCATTTCTGGGGCTACAAAGCCTTTTCTATAGCAGATTCAGACCTGTAGGAATTTCAATTGTACTGTTACAACTCTGTTTTGAAATGCAAATAACAAAATTGCTGGTTCAGGAACTATTGAAGAATTAGAGACACTTCATGAAAGAACATGTTTATAATGACCCATTTCTCTTGAGTTGTGGCATTTACAGTGCTGCAATAGGTAATTCACTTTAGAGAACTGTGGGCTTTTGTCCTAACACCATGTCTTAAAACAGTGCTTTATATTATCAAGAGTGCCTTCTAAAATTTAAAGACAGGATCTAAGCAAATCTCTGTCAACTTACTTGAGATCATTTAAAACTTGAGCATATAGGATAGCCAGGATCTCATAGTAAATTATAGGTAAATATAACATACGTCAGACCTTTAACTATAGAACCATGAAATACAGACCTATATATATGTACTACCAGTTTCTCCTCTAAATTGATATCATTGTGATTAGAGCCAAACCTAAATTGTGTTAAGTCTGGCTTATCTAGGCTAAATTCAAGTGATAAAGTGCTTTCACCTACCAGCTTTCTTCTCTACTATCTCTGATATTCTGGGATAAAGAAAAATGATTTTGTGTTGTGTTAATCAAAATGAGATTATTGAAATGAATTAATTATATTCACCCAAAAGGGGAAGAAGTATGACCATGTCATATTTATGTACATTTTGAATTATATACTTGTATGGATTATTCATGACATTTTATTTCTCCATTAACATGTTAACACTGAAAACTGACAGCCTAGGTTTTCTCTATTTTAAAAAAAAAAGCAAATTATTTCTCAAGACTATATTATTTATTTTCCCCCAGACACTTTGTATCAATTGTATATAAACGTGCACACACACACACACACCCTCTTCAAGATTTTCATTTCAAATAACATTAATTTTCTAACATTTATTTGTGAATAGTGGGCTCTATTTCTGTATATACTTACTAAATTTAAAACTCCCATTCTCAAAAGTTTCTTTATTTTTAATTATATTCTTTGCAAGCTATAAGCTTCAACTATACTCTTCATTTTAAGTTGCTACAAATCCAGTATTTTTGTTGTGTAAATTAGCAACTTCTGAACTCCAATAAAATTTGTATCTTTACTAAATGAAGTTTTGATGGTAAGGAAAAGCAATTTGATTTGGTACGGAGGAAGGGAAAGACATTACTTTGATTCATAATTCAAAGAATTCAAATGTGTTTGTGTTCTTCCTATATAGCTCAAAAAGAGAATAAGAAATCACTATTTGATGTTAGAGTCAAAACACTTTAATTAGAATACATAAAGGGAAGACAAATTAAAGAAAATAACAGCAGAGAAGTAGAAATGGATTAATAGTTACTATGTGCCAAGCACTGTTCTAGGTACACGACATGTGTGAGATTCTTCCTCTCCCTTCATAAGTTCACAGTACAGACATTAGTATATACATATATACTAAAAATATATGTGTATTTTTAAGTAATCTCTCTGTACAACGTGGAATCACAACCCTGAGATCAAGAGTCACATGCTTTACCAACTGAGCCAACCAGACAACACCCTGACATTAGTATAGAGGTGAGAGACAAGGAGAAAATGGTGATTCTGGCCAATATGAGACCATGGGAGGGATTTTGAATCCACATCAAAGGGAAACCAAAAAAATCAAATAACATCCTGTTCAAAGTTACAGGTGTCAAACAAATCAAGTACATTTATTGTAATGCTTTTTTGATGGCTAAATGCTGATAAGATATACTTTGCCTTATCCCTGGTACAATATTCACTAACATACAGTTTTCATCTCTTTACCCTACGTTTCAATCCAACACAGAAATGAATTGTTGTGAAAGTACTTAAGTTCACCTTGGGCAAAGTATCACAGTAGAGACAACAGCATCAGAAAGCCTTACACTGTCATTTGCAAGTGTTTGTGGGAAAGTCCTGATCTCTACCACTGAGGCTTTGGAACACAGTTGAGAGTTAAATGAAAGATAATTATATTGTTCAGCTTATTCTTGAATTTTCTAATTCAAAAGAAGGATTTATCTCACAATTTATTACATAATTAGGGCAACTATACATGATATAAGAAGCAGAGAAATTATGCTGAGAAAGCAGTAATTCACTAGAATAACCTGATGTCATTGCTGGCCCTGCTTAAGCCATTAAAATTAGAGGCATGTGTTAAGCCACAGAATATTGCCTGTGATTTATTTATTTATTACTTACGGTGTATGTATATTTATTTACTTATAGACATTCATAGTTTTGTTGTTTATTTTACATAGCCCTTCTGGTAACATCATCACATCGTATTTTTGAAGCCAGAAGTGTGTTACAAAGTGTAGCTATATCTTCACTTTTTGCCAAGAATTGTGTAAAATGAAGGGAATAAAATAAATGAATAATAATTTAAACCCTCAAGGTACTGACAGTCAACTAGGGGACATGAATATATGACCACATATATGAAATGTAGTATATACAGGGCTGTAAGAGAGATCAGGTGGAGAAACTATGGGATGGATAGTCACTACCATCCCATGGTGGAGAACAATGAAGGCTTTACTTCAGGTGGATCTTGAGAGATGAGTATAAATTCTCTATGTGAAGGTGGGCAAGAGGATTATGGGACATTATATGATATGTACAAAGGTATGAACATAGGTAATCAGTTACCCGATTAAAAGGAAACCTAAAGAAGTGTTTGTTTTTGTTTGTTTGTTTGTTTGAGTGAATGAAAATACTAAGGAAGTTTGAAGAGGTATTTCAATGTTTTGGTTTAAAAAGCAATCAACAAACACTTGATGAGTTATTATAGTGAAACTATTATGAAAAAATAATTGTTATGGCCAGAAAATATGACAAAGCAAGTCACAGACTTGAGATTTTTTAAAAGACAATGAAAGAAATAGCAATAAAAAAGTTGAAGGAAGAAAAATAAATTTGTCTTTTTTGAAATGTGGAAAGAATGGGAGTCTCTTTGGGAGTATGATGATGCTATTTAGAGCTCTTCTCTTCTAGACCTTAATGAATGTTTGGTGTTTGGCACATGTTCCCACCAATGTATAAATGTGGAAGGGTCATATAAATGTGTGTGTGACCAGAATTTTCAGGAAAGGAACAACACCTGCATAGCAAAAGGTAAGGTTTTAACAATTATTTCAAATGCTGTTATAACTGCTATAAAGATCTTATGGGGAAAACAACATTTCATGTTATATTTTAGCCTTAATGCCTGAAAATATAAATAAATCTCTTTAATACTGACCTATTTGCCCAGGTGATTAGTTATCATTCTTAATTAATCTAATCTGGGATAGGTTTTAGACATAACTGTCAAATACATGGTTACTGTTAAGATCACTTTGTGTTTGAAAAATCTGTTCAAAAGGAGGGAAAAGTTTAAAAGCCGATGTGATAGAATATAAAGTATCTTTCTTCATCTACTCTCAGTGTATTTGAGAAATATTTTTATGCCAATGAAATAACAGGTTAAAGTTAGCATTATAAGGAGAATGGAATTTTGAGTAAGAATTTTAAAGGTTTTAAAATAAAATCATGCTTTAATTCAGACCTCCTTTACCTAAGACTATAATTTTAAAACGTGAAGTCAGGTATTTGGGCTTTTTTAGATATTGATTTTAATGCTTTTTTCCTAAACTAATAGTAAAAACTAATGTTTTTTACTAAATAACATTGTAACATATTATTGTTTATAGTACATAATTGGACAACGTTCATAGGACAGTTATTATCAGTGGAAAACAACATGATATAGTGGATGGGCTGTAGAGGTAGATGTACTTGAATTTGAATCCTAGTATTGCCCCTCCTTTGCAATCTGTAGCATCGGGGAAGTTATTAAACTCTCTGAGCCTCATTTCCTCATCTGTAAAATGTAAATATGAATCCTTACTTTCCATGACTGCCATAACATAGCTAACATAACCAAGTGAGAACCTGTGGAGCTGAACTATACTTAGTTGTTTGTTCATTTAATTTGCAGATAGTATATATGCAATTCAATATTTATGGTTTCATTAATATTTTAGTTAATATATTCAGAATTCACATTAGGGTTTTACTCGTCTCAGTATACAAATGACATTAGTATCGTATTGTAGCTGTCAAAACTTCAAGCTATAAGGACCCACGAGCAATGCTCTAGACACATTAATGTAGTAAATGCTAATATCATATTATAATAATAAATTAAAAAAATATTATAAATACATAAGTATTAGAAGAAGACTCTCCACCTCTTAATTTTAATTTCTTAACATAAAGCAACTCAGATGCATAAACTAAAATCTCAGGAATGTTTGAGGCTTAATGAGTACACAATGTAACATCTGAATATTGAGAATCAAAGCATTAGAACATTATGCATTGCAATTAATAAAATAGAAATCTCTCTTTATGAATAGGATATATACTACAAACACCTAATTTCTAGCCATAAACTAAGCTTTGCCCTGAGAAAACTGACATCAGTAACTTCTTAGAAGTGTCTAGGTTAGCGTGTATTAGAAATAAGTCATGAAGACTAAAACATGACATAAAGTTGGTTGATTTTTATTAAGCAAGAAAATGTGTTAAGAATAATAATTCAAGATAATTTAAAAGTACAATTATTGCTTTTACTTTAGTTGAAATTTACTTTATTTTTGTATTTCATTATAATAATCTCCAGGCTCTGAAGATCAAGTTCTCTACATTGCTAATGACACTGATATCCTGGGTTTTATATATCCATTCAACTACAGTGGCGATCATCAACAAATTTCTCATATTGAACATAATTCAAGGATAACAGGGATGGATGTATATTATCAAAGAGATATGATTATTTGGAGTACTCAGTTTAATCCAGGCGGGATCTTCTACAAAAGGATCCATGGCAGAGAAAAAAGGCAAGCAAACAGTGGCTTGATTGTAAGTAAATAACATTGACTATTTGAAGGCTTATAACCTTCCACCTCCCTGCTTTTTTTGTTTTTGTTTTTGTTTCTTATCTATCACAATATCTGACTATAGGAGGTAACTAATACATTCAATAATTTTTCCCAATATTCTCCCTGTATAAAAATAAAACATTTCCCTACTCATTTATTCTCACAGCTGCATATGATTTAATTGTATGATACTATGTTTTTGTTTTAATACATTTGCTTTAGCTATACAAGAATAGTAATGAATAATACCTGTTACTTCTAGTGCATTTTATATTTTGTATTATTTAACATTATATTATGATGTGAGTTTTTTTCATCATGATGTGAGATTGGGAATCATTACTTTTTCACATTAGAAAATAAACTGCCAAAAATATGCAGGGAATATTGTTTCATTTTTAACATTATCAGAAATACACTTCTCTTCTAGGGCAAAAATCAACTCAATTGTGTAACCATTTCTTCTCAGTCTTGATAACTATATTTCAGGGAACATCCAAAACAGAGCAATATTTTTTGCTGGTATGTGATGGACATGTTGATTATCGTGGTTATTCCTTTTGAGAAAAAATAAACTAGAACATTTGTTTAGATCTGTGGTTGTACACTATCCTTTTTTTTGTTTGTTTGTTTTAGGGCATGTCAATTTATTGTGTATTTTCTATTTTGAAGTAACCTGGGAGAAAATTGACAGATAAATACTTATTTTTATGGGGCATGGCCCATTCCCATACAACCAAAAAGTCAAGTGCTAAAACAGTAGGATATAATTGAAGCTTTGTATTTGAAAAGAATCAGAAGCACCTATCTGGAATACTTTACTATCTTTTACAGTGGTATCTACCATAAAAATTTGAACTTCATGAATACCATTTGAATGAAATTTGGAAGGTATTTTTATCAGGTAGATCACGATAATCTGGTTTTAAATGAAGTCATATTAACTTTCTAATTCAGCTTAGATTAAATTAACTTGAGTAAAAATCCATATACATCAGAGTTGTTTCTTCAACTCCTTCCACACCAAAACACTGTTTTATATACCACCTTTAGTTCTATTAAGAACAGTTCTAGGAGAAAGGCAAGAAATTTACTAGATCACTCTGTCTTTCTTCACTCACTCACTTGCTATCAGCCAAAGGTTGGTCAGTCTTAACTAGCTTTAGCTTTCTGTATCCATAAAACACAAATCTGCTTTGCAACAACATTGCTCCTATGGTACCATTTCATCTCTTATTAAAATGAAGTGATAAAGAGTATGTACTGTGGAGTTACATTGCCTGGGTTTTAATTTTGTTCTTATTACTTATTAGCCTTTTAGCTTCTCTGCCCTCTCTATTTCATGAGGTTTTAGTGAGGAATATATATATATATGTATATGCATGTACACACATGTACTGTATTATGTTAGTGTTAGTAGTTCTTGGCACATAATAAGCACTATATAGATGATTGCTATTAACATGATGATGATGCCAATGATGACCATGATGATGATAATTGACAAGATAATTTTCTCTATGATGCATATTATCACATGAAAAATTATTTGTAACTTACTTTTGTCTGAATTTTATTTTCTAAAAATATATCTTGAATTAGATACAATTTTTTCAGTAAAGCTTATTTGATAGTTATTTTAGTTTTGTCCTTGGGGAGATTAATTATAATCAATGTCTTCTAGTAAGCAGAGTTTATTGTAGATCAGAAACCAAATTTGATTACTGTTTGGTAATTAAGATTTTATTCTTACACATAAAAATATATAAATATATGTGTTTTATGTGTATATTATATGTTGATGTGTATATATTTTAATTTTTAATTTTATGACTGTACTATAGAATCTTTTGCAACTAATGGTAAAGCTATTGATTAACGTTTTCCTCATAGGATGTGAAACCTCATTTTATCTTTTAATGGAAGTGATTACATGTGTTGTATCATCTAGGCTTTGTTTTTCTCTCTTTCTTCAGACCTACCCACGGCTAACAGTATTTACTAGGTACATTTTCTAGGATCCCATCATAGCTGATTAAATGTCATGATTTGAAGATTGGAACCTCTGAGCCATGAGTTTTAGGACCATGTTCTAGACATTGAGCACTCCATAGAAATTCCAACCAACACACTGCAGACAAAACAAAACTTAAGGCTATACAGATGAGGGAAATCTTTTAACTTCACTTCCTAAATCTCTTTTGTAACCCTGATACCTCAATATTATAAATATGGAATAAGTCCATTCTTAACATCTTTCTTTTTTAATAATTTATTGTCAAGTTACCTAACATACAGTGTATACAGTATAGTCTTGGCTTCGGGAGTAGATTCCTATGATTCATCACTTACATCCCAACAAGTGCTCATCCCAACAAGTGCCCTCCTCAAAGTCCATCACCCATTTCTCTACCCCTACACACTGTCCCCCTATGAACCCTCAATTTGGTCTCTGTGTTTAAGAGTCTCTTATGGTTTTCCTCCCTCTATGTTTGTAACTTATTTTTCCTTCCCTTCCCCTATCGTTTTCTGTTAAGTTTCTCAAATTCCACAAATGAGTAAAAACATATGATATCTGTCTTTCTCTGACTTATTTCATTTAGCATAATACCCTCCTCCAGTTCCATCCATGTTGTTGCAAATTCATTCTTTTTCACTGCCAAGTTGTATTCCATGTATATATATATAACATACACACACCACATTTTCTTTATCCATTCATTAATGGATGGACATTTGGGCTCTTTCCATACTTCGGCTATTGTTGATAATGCCACGGTAAATACTGGGGTACATGTGCCCCTTCAAAACAGCATCCCTGTATCCTTTGAATAAATATGTAGTAGTACAATTTCTGGGTTGTAGGGTAATTCTGTTTTTAATTTTTTGAGGAACCTCACACTGTTTTGAGAGTGGTTGCACCAGTTTGCATTCCCACCAACAGAGAAAGTGGGTTCCCCTTTCTCCACATCCTTGCCAACATCTCCTGTTCCCTGAGTTGTTATATTTAGCCACTTAACCAGTGTGAGGTGGTATCTCAATGTGGTTTTGATGTGTATTTCCCTGATCATGAGAGATGTTGAGCATCTTTTCATGTGTCTGTTAGCCATCTGGATGTCTTCTTTCGGAAAAGTGTCTATTCATGCCTTTTGCCCATTTCTTCACTGGATTATTTGTTTTTTGGGTGTTGAGTTTGGTAAGTTCTTTTTAGATTTTTGATACTACCCCTTTATCAGATACATCATTTGCAAATATCTTTTCCCATTCTGTTGGTTGCCTTTTACTTTTGTTGATTGTTTCCTTTGCTGTGCAGAAGCTTTTTATCTTGATGAGGTCTCAATGGTTCATTTTTGCATTATTTCTCTTGCCTTTGGAGACATGTAAAGTGAGAACTTGCTGTAGCCAAGATCAAAGAAGTTGTTGCCTGTTTTCTCCTCTAAGATTTTGATGATTTTCTGTCTCACTTTTAGGTCTTTCATCCATTTTGAATTTATTTTCGTGTATGGTTTAAGAAAGTGGCACAGTTTCATTCTTCTGCTTGTTGCCGCCCAGCTCTCCCAGCACCATTTGCTGAAGAGACTTTTTTCCATTGGATACTCTGTCCTGCTTTGTCAAAGATTAGTTGGTCATACATTTGTGGGTCCATTTCTGTGTTCTCTAATCTATTCCATTGGTCCATGTGTCTGTTTTTGTTCCAGCACCAGACTGTCTTGATGATTACAGCTTTGTAGTACAGACTAAAGTCTGGGATTGTGATACCTCCGGCTTTGGTTTTCTTTTTCAACATAACTTTGGCATTTTGGGGTCTTTTGTGGTTCTATACAAATTTTAGATTGTTTCTTCTAGCTCTGTGAAGAATGCTGTACTATTTTGATTGGGATTGCATTGAAGGTGTAGATTGCTTTGCGTAGTACTGACATTTTAACAGTATTTTTTATTCCAATCCATGAGCATGGAATGTTTTTCCATTTTTTTGTGTCTTCTTCAATTTATTCATTAGTTTTCTATACTTTTCAACATACAAATCTTTTCTCTTTGGTTAGATTTATTCCTAGGTATATTATGGTTCTTGGTGCAGTTGTAAATTGGATCGATTTCTTGATATCTCTTTCTGTTGCTTCATTATTGGTGTGTAGAAATGCAACCGATTTCTTTATGTTGATATTATATCCTGCTACTTGCTGAATTCATGTATTAGCTCTAGCAGTTTTTTGGTGGAGTCATTCAGGTTTTCTGTGTAGAGTATCATGTCATCTGTGAAAAGTGAATGTTTGACTTCTTTCTTTGCCAGTTTGGATGCTTTTTATTTCATTTTGTTGTCTGATTGCAGAGCCTAGGACTTCCAACACTATATTAAACAACAGTGGTGAGAGTGGACATCACTGTCATGTTCCTAATCTCAGAGGGAAAGCTCTCAGTTTTTCCCCATTTAGGATGATATTACCTGTGGGCCTTTCATAGATTTTTTTTTTTTGATGTAAGGTTATGTTCCTTCTATCCTGACTTTCTGGAGGGTTTTTATTAAGAATAGATGCTGTATTTTGTCCAGTGCTTTTCTCCATCTATTGAAAGGGTCATATGGTTCTTATCCTTTCTTCTGTTACTGTAATGTATCATGTTGATTGATTTGCAAATATTGAACCAGCTGTGCAGCCCAGGATTGGGCTTGATCATGGTGAATAATTCTTTTAATATACTGCTATATTTGATTTGCTGGTATCTTGTTGAGAATTTTTTATATCCATGTTCATGAGGGATATTGGCCTCTAACTCTCCTTTGTAGTGGGGTCTTTGGTTTGAGAATCAAGGTAATACTGGCTTCAGAGAATGAGTCCAGAAGGCTTCCTTCCTTTTTTTTTTTTTTTTTTTTTTTTTTTTGAAACAGCCTAGAAGAATAGGTATTAACTCTGCTTTAAATGTCTGGTAGAATTCCCCTGAGAAGCCATCTGGCCCATGACTCTTATTTGTTGGGAGATTTTGATAACCAATTCAATTTCTTTGCTGGTTATAGGTCTGTTCAAATTTTCTATTTCTTCCTGTTTGAGTCTTGTTAGTGTGTGTGTCTAGGAATTTGCCCATTTCTTCCAGGTTGTCCAATTTGTTGGCATAGAATTTTTCATAGTATTATCTGATAATTGCTTGTATTTCTGAGGGATTTCTTGTGATCTCTCTTCTTTCATTTGTGATTTTATCTATTTGGGTCCTCTTTTTGAGAAGTCTGGTTCAAGGTTTATTATTGTTGTTTGTCCTTTCAAGAAACCAGCTCTTAGATTCATTGATCTGTTTTACTGTTTCTTTTTTTTTTCTTTTCTTTTTTTTTTTTTGATTCTGTATTGTTTATTTCTGCTCTAATCTTTACTTTTTCTCTTCTTCTGCTGGCTTTGGGCTTTCTTTGCTGATGTGTTTCTAATTCCTTTAGGTATGAGGTTAGGTTCTGTATTTGGGAACTTTCTTGTTTCTTGAGATTGGCCTGGATTGCAATGTATTTTCCTCTTAGGACTACCTTTGCTTCATCCCAAAGTGTCTGGACTGTCATGTTTTCATTTTCATTTGCTTCCACATATTTTTTTTTTAATTTCTTCTTTAATTTACTGGTTGACCCATTCATTCTTTAGTAGGATGTTCTATAACCTCCATGTATTTGGAGACTTTCCAAAATTTCTCTTGTGGTTGATTTAAAGTTTCATAGCATTGTGATCTGAAAATATGCATGGTAGGATCTCAATCCTTTTATATTTGTTGAAGGCTGTTTTGTGACCCAGTATGTGATTTATTTTGGAGAATGTTCCATATGCACTAGAGAAGAATGTGTATTCTGCTGCTTTTGGATGAAAAGTCTTGAATATATCTGTTAAGTCCATCTGGTCTAGTATGTCATTCAGAGCCACTGTTTTCTTACTGATTTTCTGCCTAGATGATCTGTCCATTGTTGTAAGTGGAGTATTAAAGTCCCCTACAATCACGGTATTGCTATCTACACATTTATTTATGTTTGTGATAAATTGATTTATACATTTGGGTTCCTTCACGTTGGGGGCATAAAAATTTACAACTGTTAGTTCTACTTGAATGATAGACCCCTTAATTATAATATAATGCCCTTCTTCATCTCTTGTTGCAGTGTTTATTTTAAAAATAATATGTCTGATATAAGTATAGCTACTGCAGCTTTCTTTTGACATCCAGTAGCATGATAGATGGTTCTCCAACCCCTCACTTTCAATCTGCAGGTCTCCTCATGTCTAAAATAAATCTCCTGTATGGGCAGCTGGGTGGCTCAGTTGGTTAAGTGTCTGACTTCGGCTCGGGTCATGATCTCACAGTTCGTGATTTCGAGCCCCACATCAGGCTTCTTGCTGACAGCTCAGAGCCTGGAGCCTGCTTTGGATTCTGTGTCTCCTCTCTCTCTGCCCCTTCTCTGCTCAAGCACTGCCTCTCTCTCTCTCTCTCTCTCTCTCTCAAAAAATAAATAAACCTCAATTTTTTTTTAAATAATAAAATGAGTCTCTTGTAGGCAGCATATAGATGGCTGCTGTTTTTTTTTAATCCATTCTGATACCCTGTATTTTTTGATTGGGGCATTTAGTCTATTTCCATTCAGAGTGATTATTAAAAGATATGGATTTAGTGTCATTGTGTTATCTGTAGGTTTCATGCTTGAGGTGATGCCTCTGGTCCTTTGTAGTCTTCGCTGCTTTCCACTCACAGAATACTCCTTAGGATCTCCTACATGGCTGGTTTAGTGGTCATGAACTCCTTTAGATTTTGTTTGTCTGGGAAAGCCTTTATCTCTCCTTCTGTTCTGAATGACAGCCTTCTGGATAAAGGATTCTTGGCTTCATTTTTTTCCTATTCAGCACATTGAGTATTTCATGCCACTCCCTTCTGTCTTGCTATGTTTTAGTAGACAGGTCTACTACTACCCGTATGTGTTTATCCTGGTAGTTTAAGAAAGCACATTGTCCCTACCTGCTTTCAGAATTCTCTCTTCATCTTTGTATTTTTTTCCAGTTTCACTATGACATGTCATGGTGTTGACCTGTTTATGTTGATTTTTAAAGGAGTTCTCTGTGCCTCCTGGACTTGGATGTCTGCATACTTCCCCAGATCAGGGAAGCTCTCAGCTATAATTTGTTCAAATAATCCTTCTGTCCCTTTCTCTCTCTTCTTCTTCTGTAACTCCTATGATATGGATATTATTTTGTTTCATTGAATCATTTAGATCTCTAACTCTCCCCTTGTGGTCTAGTAATTTCCTTTCCCTTTTTTTCTCAGCTTCATCATTTTCCATAATTTTATTCTGTTTCACCTATTCTCTCCTCTGCTTCTTCCACCACTGCATCTAGTTCATTTTGCATGTCATTTATAACATTTCTTAATTCATCATGACTAATTTTTAGGTCCTTGATCTCTGCAGCAATAGATTCTCTGCCATCTTCTATCCTTTTTTTCAAGCCCAGCTATTAGTCTTATGACTATTATTCTAAATTCTTGTTCATATATATTGTTTATATCTGTTTTGAGCAATTCTCTAGCTGTCATTTCTTCCTGAAATTTATTTTTAAGAGAATTTTTCCATTTCATCATTTTGGTTAATTTTTTATCTTTTATGCGTTTTAATAGCTTGTTATGTGTCCTGTACCTGTGAGTACTACTATATTAAAAAGGGGTCACACACTGTCCAGAGCCTGGCATTTCAGTGTTTTTGGAGTGGTTGCATGCACTCTGTTGTTGAATCTTTGGTGGCTTTATCTCACTGCTCGTAGTGGTGGACTGGACCTTCCGCCACGTGTGCTTTGATTTGTTCATTGAAGTAACCCTGGAAGAAAGGAGAAAAGTGGGAGAAGAAACCTTATCCCACACAAAGAGAGAAATGACAGGGGTGGAAAAAAAGACCAGGCAGAGAATCAAAGAAACTATAAGGCTTAATCCAGAGAGAGAGAGAGGAATATAAAGAAGGAGATACAGAAAAGGTATAAAAAGAATGGAGTAAAAATGCCTGATTAAACAGACAACCAGAACAGAGAAACAAAGAATGAAAATTATATATATATATACATATATATGAAATATATATATGAAATTATATATATATGTGTGTGTGTATATATATATATATATATATATGAAATAAGAATTGACCAAAAATCAAATCAGAAACTGAGGCTCATTCCAAAGGAGGAAGAAATAGAGAGTAGAAAGAAAAAGAAGGGAAAAGAGAAATAGAGTAAAAAGAAAAAGGAAATATAAATAATAACAACTTAAAAATTTAAAAAAAACAGACATCATACAAAACCTCAGGACAGTTGTCCGTTGGTGTCTGGAAACCAGTGACTGTGCTGTCTGTGCTGGTCTGGAAGAGAAGCTGTCTGGTTTGGTCAGTGTCAGTCCCATTCTGGTAGATAAGCAGTTACTTGGCACAGGGTTTGGTGCAAATGGGTGCCACCTCCACTGGGGGCCACTGTCCTGTTTCCTGAAGCCCCACTATGTTGATAATGGGGAGAAAAATGGAGACACCCCAATCTCTCCTCTCTGGACTGGGTGTCTCAAACCAAGCTGTTTAGGCAGCCCTCACAGAGTAGCCTGGGCGGCCTGGTTGCCCTGCTCCACATTCTCCCACACCTCCTAGGTGCTCAGCTGGGATTCAAAACTTGATGTCTTAAAGGACCCTGCTCTGCAGGTACCTGGTTCTGGAGTACTGCCACTCTGCCCAGTAGACAAAGGGCCTCTGGCTGGTGCTTGCAGGGTCTTTTGTCCTGGGATGGGGGGGTAATCTACCCACTTCCCACAGTACTCAATGGAGGGACTGTTCTCTCCCAGTACATCCCTGAGATTACTTTTGTGCCCTGGGGCCAGTTCCCCTCTCCACAAGGCACAAATACATGCTGGCTCTGGTCCAGAGAAACTCACACAACCCTGAAAACTCCAATCATTAGCTTCTAAGACTATTTGCAAAGTAGAAACTGGCTTTCTTAATATTTCTCATTCCCCAATCTCTGGTACAGAGAGGTTTTCCTCTTGTCCAAATACAATGCCACACTTCCACAGCCTCTCTCTTCCTTTTGTTTCTCCACCAAAGGGGTTCCCCACTTTGGGCCTACACAGCCCGTTTTATCTCTCCCAATTTGCATACATGCACCTCTGTCCACCCAAGCTGTCTCTTTCTACCTGTAGAGATTTTTTTTGTCACTCTGCAGCCTCTATTTCTCATATTCCAAGGGTTCTGGCCTCAATACTGCTGTGTTTGAGGGATGCAGGAAATTCCGCCATCTTCTCAAAGCCAAGAGACTTAACATCTTTTTTTTTTACTGGTATTTATTTGTAAGAGAGAGAGACAGAGACAGAGTTGAGTGGCGGAGGGGCAGAGAGAAAGGGAGACACAGAATCAGAAGCAGGCTCCAGGCTCCAAGCTGTCAGCACAAAGCCCAATGAGGGGCTCAAACTCAGTAACAGTGAGATCATGACCTGAGCCGAAGTCAATTCTTAACCTACTGAGCCAGGCAGGTGCCCTGAAGAGACTTAACATCTTAATTTAATGAATAATGTGAATTCTCAAATGATTAAATGACTCATCTATGCCCATTCAGCTATATTGTGACCGAATTTAGAGTTTAACTTGAGTTTACTGTTATATCTCTTAGTCTCTACTTACTTATTTGAAAAACAACTATCATATCGAAGTAGGAAATTTCTAAAGTTTCTTCCAGATAGTAAATATATATGCTTTCCAAAAAACTGTATGGCATAGTTTATGTCTATCTAGTTGTTTACTTGGACAATTTGTATTTATTCCTCTGAAATTCAGCTTATGTATAAAGATTTGATGTTTTACCCCTCTGAATTACTCTGCCGTGTATCTGCTTTTTTTTGTTTTTTAATCATTCTCCAGCTAGTCATCCAATAATTTAATGAGCATGAAATCTATTTCATCTTCTAAGTTTTTATGCAAATAAGAAATGATACTGACCTGAGAATTCCCCACCCTTTGGAAAATGAAACTCAAGATTTTTCCCAAATCTGAATATGGAATATTGGTTTCTATCTCTGAATCCGCAGGTGAAAGAAAGCAAAATACAAAAATGAAACTATGGATTTTTACTTAAAACTGCTTTATCAGTGAACCAAATGGAAGAAGTTAGCCGCTATGTGATAGTAGGATGTCTTGAAAGCATATTTACAGTTACTAAAAATATTGGAATATTTCCATCCCAGTAAAGTGTAGGAGAATAGTTGTATCAGAAATCAGAAGAAGACTTACTCAGACAACTAAATGTTAACTGAAGTCCATTCCAAAGGAAGGTAGTTTTCAATACGATCTTTTTTTGGAAGTCGTGAAGGGAATAGTCTTCTGTAATCTGTGAAAATGGCTTGAATACTAATTATGATTATAAATTTAAATTTCAAATGCAGTCTAAGTTATTTATAGATAGAAATGCTTATGATTTTCTAGCCCCCTGGGCTATACAAAATGGATGGAGTTTTTTTTTCCTTTAAGAAAATTAAATAATTTAAAACTTAAAAGGCTGACATGATTCAATCTATATGTAAAGCATAATGAGATTTCTGAATTTAAATTTTAGTAGTCAGAACAGAATATGACAGCATTATGCAACAATTGTACATACTTTCTGGCAATTTATCATTTCTAGTATGAAATGCTGTATAGCAAAGTACAGAATGACAAGCACTGTAAAGTAGGTCAATGTTTGGAAAAATGCAAATTACTTTAAAAATACAGATTCAATTTTTACCATTAAAGAGCTAAATATTCCTGAGCAAAACAAATGGTTTATCTGATTTACCTGATTTTTGAGAAATGAATATGAGATACCATTTTGGGCACATTCTTTATTGTGGCAGAGGAGGATGTTCAGAATGAACATGCTTACACTTTTATTCATTTATAATCATATCTTTTCCTCAACAAGTTGATTAAGCAATTATTTTTTCCTGAAAGCTTTTAAGAAAATATCCAACTTTTATTTCATAGGTTTCAATTTTTTTAATGTTTATTTTTGAGAGATATTGAGAGCACAAGTGGGGGAGGTGCAGAGAGAGAGGGAGATAGAGGATCCACAGCATGCTCTGTGCTGAGAGCAGACAGCCCCATGTGGGGCTGGAACTCACGAACTGTGAGATCATGACCTGAGCCGAAGTTGGACATTTAACTGACTGAGATACCCAGGCACCCCAATAGGTTTCAATTTTTTTTAATTTTTTTTAATGTTTATTTTTGACAGAGAGAGAGGGAGAGGCAGGGCGAGAGGGAGACACAGAATCTGAAACAGGCTCCAGGCTCTGAGCTGTCAGTACACAGCTGGACACGGGGCTCGAACTCACGGACAGAGAGATCATGACCTGATCTCAAATGACTCGGACACTCAAACGACTGAGCCACCCAAATGCCCCAATAGCTTTCAATTTTTAACTGGAGTTGTAGCTATAAACCTCAAACCCAATATATGGGTTTGTGTGTACATCACACACACATAGACACATAGACACACACACACACACGCACACACACATTAGGTGTGCATTAGGTGTGCATATGTACCCACACATAAGTGTATGTGTGTGTATGTGTGTACATATTTTAGCAAAAACTTCAAAGTCTTGTTTTAGGACCTTGGAATACTAGTAGAAATTGATAGTTTTTTTTTTCATTTTTTAATTTATTTTCTTTATTATTATAAATTTGTATTATTATAAACTCTATCATGAAATTGTCTATTCACTTGGCAAGAATACTTTTCAAGACATCTGAGTTTATTCAAACAGTTAACAATTACAATCATTTATTATGATTACTTTGGAAGAAATCTAAAACTATCAAACCATTAAATTATTGCCATTTTGTGGCTTGATTATTGTTGATTGCATAAGACAGACACTCAGCAATACGTACTGAGTAGAGTTAAATGGTCCTGTAACAGTTGTAATCAATACTCAAAATTTTACTGAATGTAAATTTTATAAGGACTATATAAAACATGATTCCACAATTAATAATTCTGAGGCTATTATTGAATATATTGTATAGCATTTTAAAGTGAACCAGTCCAGTTTTCTCCATACCAAAAGCTTTATTTAAGGAGTTCTGTTTGTTAGGTTTGGTGTTCATTCCTGGGATGTAACACGATAACAGAGTCTTATTTTCTAAGAGTTTTTTTTTTAACGTTTATTTATTTTTGAGACAGACAGAGACAGAGCATGAACAGGGGAGGGTCAGAGAGAGGGAGACACAGAATCCGAAACAGGCTCCAGGCTCTGAGCTGTGAGCACAGAGGCCGACATGGGGCTCTAACTCACGGACTGCGAGATCATGACCTGAGCTGAAGTCGGCCGCTTAACCAACTGAGCCACCCAGGCGCCCCAGAGTCTTATTTTCATAAAGCTTATATTCTGGGGAGCAAAGACAAAGTCAAGTGAACTCATAAATAAATAAATGCCAAAACTTCCAATTTTGAAAATTATATTGCAGGAAATGCAGAATGGACCAAGAAAGAAAAACTCAGATATTCTAAGTCTTCTTTGGATAGGGTGATCAATAAAGGCCCATTTGAAGACAGGAGATTTGAGCTAAGACCTAAAAGATGAGGAGGAAGTAATGTCATTTATGTCTAAGACAACTATTTCACTTTTATGTACAGGATGGATTTGGTGGGGGAAAAGGTGGAACAGAAAGAGACCACATAGGAGGATTGTGCTCCAACCTGGTACACAAATAGTGGTAGGTTGCAGTATTATAGTCTCAAAATGGAAGGAGGTGAGTAGTTTAACTAACAATGTTTGCAGATAGAATGAATGTAGAAAATGAGGATAGGAAGGACTCAAGACCTAGATTTTACAAATTGATGGATTGTGAAAATGGTAAACTATGGGTTCAGTTTTAGTCATGACATCTAAGTGAGAGGCTGTAAGAGACCCAAGTGAGTTGCCAAATAGCCAGTGATGTATTCAAGTCTTGATCTTAGTCTCTGGACTGGAGATATACCTTCAGAAATAGAAGAATAGAGGAGATATCTAGAACCAGGAAGAGAGTACAGGTGAAGTAAAGAAGCACTCAGAAGCAAGCTCTGAAGGCAGATTAAAATGATGACAGTGAGTGTGAAGTGTATTAGGAGAATACAAGAGAATGTAGAGACACAGAAACTAAGAGAAGAGAGTATTTTGAGAAGGAGATTGCAATTATATTTCTAGCACTGCCAAAGATCAAGTAAATGAGGACAAAGAAGTATTCAGTAAGTTTTGTGACAGATATTAATTAAAGACATTGACAAATGCTGAAAGTCATAGAGGAAGCAGACATCAGAGAACAGTCCGTGGTTCTGCATCACTGGTCCTCAAATGGGGATGATCTCCCACCCCAGGGGACATTTGGCAATGTCTGGAGATATTTTTTATTGTCCCAACTGAGGAGTACTGCTGGCATCATGTGAATATGGTAGAGGTCAGGGAGGCTGCTTAACACTCTACATAGGCTAGTCTCTCACAACATGGAATTATTCTTACTAAAATATCAGTAGTTGAGAAACCTTTTTCTACATTTTAATAATATCAGTCTCTCCAATTAAACTTTAGGTAGATTTTTTGTTTGTTACCTCATTTTATGTAATAATAATGCTGAAATACAAAATGATTGTAAGATGAATCATCAACATAGTTATTCTTTTATTATTTTATCTTATTTTCCCTTCTCTCTTAATATTAGAATACCTATAGGCCCCAACCTTGATCTCTTCTTGCTACCTTTCTGCACTTCCTTACAGATTGTGTATAGTGTCATGGTTTAACACATATCCATATGCTAACAATTACCAAATTGATATCAGGTTTTGTTCAACTACTTACTTTGCATTTTCTTTTGGATTTTAAAAAATGTTCCCAAAGTACTATGCCTAAAAATAAATCTCTCATAATTCACAAAAGCTGCTTCCCCAATCTCATTTAATGGCACATCCATTTTGCAGATTCTCAGAGTAAAAATTTTAGAGTCAATATTGATCCTTCTTCTCTCATAATTCCAAAATCAGGCAATCATATGTAACTTCTGTCTAGGAGCTAACTACCTTATGTCAGCTTGACTGCAAGTACCTACTTTTGAACCACGATCATCTTTATTCTGATTTAGTGCAATAGACTCTTAACTGGTCTTGCTTTTCTTCTTACTCACCACACAGTCGCCAGAATTCTCCTTCTAAGACACAAATTAGATCACATGACATCTCTAATCAAAGATGCATAGTGGCCCCCCATTGCAAAAGATAAATTGCTCACAATATCTTACAAGGGTTTAAGAGATCTAGTCTCCTGTTACTTCTCTCACTTCATTTCCTATTAACTTTTCCCTTACTCACTCTTCTCCAGGGATGCTTTGGTATTTGGTATTTATAAAATCCATCAGTACCTACTAATGTAAGGCCTTTTCTGGAATGTTCTCTTGGTCTAAATGTTCTTCAGCCAGATATCCTACATGGCTCAATTCCTGAATTCCTTCATGAATTTGCTCAAATATCATCTTCTGAATACATGATATACTGATAGTTGCAATCTATTGTCCTCCCATTCTGGATCCTCAACACCGTACTCTTTTTTTGTTTTTCCATTCTCATAGTGCATATCTTTGATAAACTGCTGTATTATTTACTCATCTATTATGTTTATTATCTACTCTGTACCTTACCTTGCTAGAAGTAAATTCCCATGGCAGATATTTTTGCTGTTTTGGCCACTACTATATGTAATTCTAACATCTAGAACAGAGCCTGTCCTAAAGCAGTTACATAATTTTTTAAGAGGTTACAAGCAATAAATTACTTGAAAATCTTTGGTATACATTGGAATAGTATATTGATCTTGAAAGTTATACTTTACAAGTTTTTCTTCTCATCCTCAGGATTCATCCCAAGATCAAATATTTTTATCTCTAGATATATCCCATTTTTATCTACTTTTGTCTCACAAAAATTTAGATTATGATTCCACATTCTCCTTTCTGAGGCCCATTGAGTAAACCTCCTCTGATTATCCTATATCCATTTCTGGTCCCCAGTCCTAAGCGATTCTCCACACCATAGCCAAAATAATCTTAAAACATTAGTATAATCATATCTCCCCACTTCAATCCTTCCAGTGGATTTCCATTGAAAAATCATTGGTTTAGGGGCCCTGGGTGGCTCAGTTGTTAAGCACCCAACTTCAGCTCAGGTCATGATCTCACGGTTCATGAGTTCGAGTCCCGCTTTGAGTTCTCTACAGTCAGCGAAGAGCCTGCTTCAAATGCTCTGCACCCCCTGCCCCTCCCCCACTCATGCTGGCTTGCTCGCTCCCTCCCTCTCTCTCTTTCTCTCTCAAAAATAAATAAACTTAAAAAAAACAAATAAAAATCATTGGTTTATAGGCCTCTGCACGGTATCCATTCTCCTCTTATACCACACCCTTCCCATTTCCTTACACACCTACGAACATACACCCTCAAACACACATTTTTTCTGGCTATAAATATACCATACTTAATTTCCAGTATTGCAACTTCATTTCAGAATCTTGAAGCATGCTCTTTCTTCTGCCTTCCTTAATTATCCTGGTGAACGAAAGCTCCTTTATTAAGAAGACATCACTTTCACTATATTAACATTGGTCTTGCTTAGGCAAGATCTTAGCATACATAATGTATTTTCAGGTCTTCCAAAATTGAACCAACTTGTACTGTTTGAAAGGACAGGGTCACAGAAAGATTGATTATCATCTACAGAATGTCAGTTGAATGCCCAGGAAGTATCCTACAAGGTGACCTCATTTATTTATTCCAGGTTCCATTTAGACTTGGAAATCAAATTGTTAGTTTTTCTAGGGAGTAATAAGAGTAGGAAATTTTCATGAATCTGACTGGAAAATGATATATAAAACAGTATCATGTATATTTACACACACACACACACACACACACACACACACATATATATATATATATTTGCAATCTGAATCTGATGTATGAGATACATTGAAGTATAAGAGCCCAGTATTTTTATTCAAGTATAGTTAACATGCAGTGTTATATTAGTTTCAGGTGTACAGTATAATGATTCAACAATTCATACATTACTCAGTGTTCATCATATGATTAGTCTATATCACTTCTTCCCACCCACTTCCCTTCTAGCATCCACCAGTTTGTTGTCTATATTTAAGAATCTAGTTTTTCTTTTGTCTCTTGTTGTTGTTCATTTGTTTTTTTTCTTGAATTTTACATATGAATGAATGGAAATCATATGTTTTTTTTTCTCTGACTTATTTCACTTAGGATTATATCCTCTAGATCCATTCATGTTGTCACAAATGGCAAGATTTCATTCTTTTCATGGTTGAGTAATATTCCATTATATATATATATATATATATATATATATATATACACACACACACACACACACACACACACACACATATATACATATATATATACACACATACATACATACCACATCTTCTTTATCCATTCACCCATGGATGGACATTTAAGTTGCTTCCATATCTTGACTTTTGTAAATAATAATGCTGCTGTAAACATAGGGGTACATATATCTTTTAAAATTAGTGTTTTAGTTTTCTTTGGGTAAATACCCACTAGTGGAATTACTGGATCATATGGTCATTCTATTTTTAATTTTTTGAGGAAACTCCATAGTTTTCCACAGTGGCTGCACCAGTTTGCATTTCCACCAACAGTACAGTAGGGTTCCTTTTTCTTCACGTCCTCTCCAACACTTGTTGTTGTTGTTGTGTGTGTGTGTGTGTGTGTGTGTGTATGTGTGTGTTTTATTTTAGCCACCCTGACAGATGTGAAGTGACAACTCATTGTGATTTTTGCATTTTCCTGATGATTAGTGATGTTGAGCATCTTTTCATATGTCTGTTGGCCATCTGTATATCTTCTTTGGAAAATTGTCTATTCCATGTCCTCTGCCCATTTTTTAAATGGATTATTTGGATTTTTGGTGTTGAGCTATAAAAATTATTTATACCAGAGGTATTTATAAGATCCCAGTTTGTACATAATTGTATACATATGCATACACACACACACACACACACATATATATATATATATATATATATATATATATATGCTACATATACTGAATATTACTGTTCATCCCTAAGATGTTTACTTAATGATTCTGGAGACCATATCAACATTTGCTTCTGTGACTCTTTTTCTATGAGTTTATTGCTGTCTTAACTCCTTTCTTATTGATACATGATTTATCCAATAACATCAATTTCTTGTGTCTCTTTAAGGTACAGGTGGGTTGCAAACCAGCTATAGGGGTAAGGTAAATGAGTGAAACAGATTTTACATAACATTAGGGATCTGGGTGAGTCCCACATTCCATTAAATCAAGGGTCAGCAGCTGACTGACTGCTATTCTGGAATATTGTCCTGCTTTTGATAGACTATCTTACATATACTTAATTTTTAAGAAAAACAAACTAGAATTTTTAAAGTGGTATCTTAATTTTAAAGTTAAAATTTACTTAAAAGGTTTTTTTTTTACCTGAACTTAAAATTAGTCCTCAATCTATAATTTTGCAATCTCTGCTTTCAGATAGCTCTGCTTTCTATCTCAAGTGTTATGCTTGTTTAAATTGTAAATGTCAGAAGAAACCTTCCTTCCTTAATTCTAGGTCATTCACATAGGGGGATGATATCAAAATTGTGCCATAAGTACTAACAAATTTTTCACATACTATTCATGAAAATTCATAATTAGCATTAGGTACATCCTTAAAGCTATATAAAATGCAGGCTTATATAGAATGAATAATATTTCATTTCTTTAAATTTTTTTTTAATGTTTATCTATTTTTGAGAGAGAGAGCCAGAGTGCAAGCAGGGGAGGGGAAAAGAGAGCGGGAGACACAGAATCCAAGCAGGCTCCCGGCTCTGAGCTGTCAGCACAGAGTCCAACATGGGGGTCAAACTCATGAACTGTGATATCATGACCTGAGCTGAAATTGGATGCTTAACCGACTGAGCCACCCAGGTGTCCTTAGAATGAAAAATATTTTAGATTGTTATATAATTCAATGTTTAGAATCAGAAGAATTTTACAGATCATCTAATCCGAAGCCTTTATTTTATATATCACAGAATTTGGAGAGAAACTAGGATTAGGTTTTACACCAAGTTTCTGACTCCAAATTTAATGTGTTTTTAGCCTTCCATATCTTTTGTTTACCTGATAGTGTGTAGAAGGTTTTGAGAGCCAGTTTTGTACTTTTTTTTTTTTTTGGAAGGAGGGTGGTAAATGATGAATAAATTTAAAGAAAACTGAGTATGCTAAAAAAAAGAGAAAAAAGATAAAGTCACATACAATATTGAGTCTATAATCCAAAGACATATGTCGTCTTTTGGGAAATTGTCTGAGAATTACATACTTTTATTTAGTTCCTTTTCCCCCAGTAGGAGTTTGTGCCTATAGTGTGCCTTTTAAGGTGATACAGTCTTAATATAGATAATATAGCTTTAAAATTATTCAGATTGAAAAAATCTATTGTTCAGAATAAATTTTAGATAGAAGCCAGGAATTTCCTTCCTGACGTGTTTTTGGAACTCTTAGACATTCTAACTCCAAATATAACTTTTTTTGGGTTCTTTTAGATTTCCCCATTGCTATGAGCTTCTAGATAGAAATAATATATATACACATATTTTATAATAGTATTAAGCCATGTAATTTAATAATGTTTAGAATTTTCATAGTCATTATTTTACTGCTATATCCTGGTTTTTGAGAATTTAATCTGATTTGTATATTGTGGACCAAAAATGTAAAGGCACTTTTCACTTAGTATGGTAAACACCACACACACACACACACACACCTAGAGCAGCTTTACATCTTTGTTTTAATAGCATTATATTACAGGATAATTAACTTTAGTAAAATGAACCCGATTTTCTTTTCTCAGAAGAAAACATCACAGACAAAATATGTGACTACTGTGATCTATCCTTGTGTTAACTGTATTTTCTTAAAGTATTGCTAACTATAGGAATTTTTTAAGAAGAGGACAGTATTTCCATGGTTCAAATGCTTGAAGTCCCATTTCATAAGTTTTCCTCTTTCCTTGATTTAAATCAGATGTCTCCAGTGACTTCTTTTTTTTAATGTTTATTTATTTATTTTGAGACAGAAAGACTGTGTGCAAGTGCTGGGGGAGGGGCAGAGAGAGAGGGAGAGAGCAGGCTCCATGCTGTCAGTACAGAGCCAGATGCGGGGCTTGATCTTACAAACCACGAGATCATGGCCTGAGCCCAAATCGAGTCAGATTTGGCTCAACAGAGTGAGCTACCCAGGCGCCCCCCCACCCCCCGCGCCCACTGTGGTTTCTAATCTTTAGTTTACTGAAGCTGGAATCATGACAGTACCTTACCATCCACAGCTGTAAAGGATGAGTAGTTTAAAGTAGTAACCTCTAATTTTGTTACAATCAAGCTGCCAATTTTTCTGTAAGATTTAAGTGTTTCATTCATTGGACTAATATATCTCTACACGGAAGAATGCCTTAGGCCTCAAAACTTTGGCTCTGTATTTAGAGAGCTTATTAGGAATGAAATCATCTGTCTGGAGAAAGCAGTCAAAATGTGTCTTCCACTTTGTGCAACAATATGAGCAACGCCTTTTGTTGTCAGGGTAACCACATGTCTCTGCAGTCTCTTAAATAGGACATATTTCTTGAGTGCCTCTAGCTCACAGGGCTATGTATCTAGTGAGCCAGCCAAAGGGGCTATGAAAGTTTTATATTTTTTTCTTCTTTTGAATCTGATGTTTGTTTGTTTGGTTTGGTTTGTTTTGAGCCTCTTTGGAAGCAAATGACTTAGCTTTCCCGTTCTGTTTTCCCATGTCAGACTCCATTCCACTCCCAGAACCTAAATTTACTTTTACTGTGTTTGGCCACTTTTTGTATTCACCTGTTTGGTTTTGAACCTCTCCACAAATTGTTTGTTTATTATATCAAGATCCAACAGGAATTTCTACTCCCACTTCGCAGCCAATATCCATTTAGTATCAATCCTTTTTATATGGCTAATACCATTCACAATCCTGGTCAAACTGAGCAATAAAGAGGGATTACTTCATTCGCATGGAACTCATTATAAAGGGTGATTTGCTCATTTGGGCTTAAGTTTCCTTGACAATAGGACCATCCTATTGCTTTCTTTTTGTTATTGTTCTTTTTCTGTTCAGTTCTGCTCTCTTCAGTGTGAGAATCATTGAGCATTCAGTATGTTAGGAGTCAATGAAGATGAACATCTGGTAGCATCTTCACCTTGATGCCATTATTCTCTGAGAATCATATTGTACTGATAATTTATGACCATATGTTGAATTTACTGGGTGTGACATCCTTTACCCCATATTCTAATTACTTTAGTTGATACTGGAATGAAATTAAGGATTCTTTGATCAGGGACCCAGAGAATAAATGTATATATTTAAATATCTCCATCAGTATCTCTTGTGCTTAGCATTGAAAAGTAACATTTTTCCCATTCCCTAAGCCATATTCCTTACCCTGGTAATGTGACATAAATTTTATTTATCCTTCTACAATTTGCCATTAGTAGATTCTTCACGAGCCTGCTTACCTGACAAAGTATCACTTAATCAAACTTATGGGTGTTGTATGAAAATTAAGACTTTGGATTTTTAATTGCCTGCAGTCCAGATTTAGAAGTATAGAATGGAAAGATAATCAGACTTTTTTGAGAATGAGTAAAAAAAAAAATGAAAATCCTGAATTCAAAAAGGTGTAACTTTGCATGAAATATGTCCTATTTTAGCAAGGATACTGTAAGGACAGAAAATCATGTGTATATATTTACATCTGATAAAAGGAAACTAAGTATTTTTCTATGCTCGTGCTAGACAACCAATATCATATGTTTTTCATGCTGAAGTTTTGCTTTACTAGTGCTAGAAAATGGCAAATATACTCCAGCAGATTCTAAACAGCTTATAATGGTTATTTTTCCACTGTCTCTCATATTTATAAATTTGTGACTTACACTGACATGCCCATGCCATTTGTTGATGTGTTTACTCTTAAATGCTGCCAAGCCAGAAAAGAAAAAAAGCATTACAGTTAATTTAAATGATACTGGAACATTTGAAAATAATCTGGTGGTTTGGCTAGGACAAATATTTATATTCTACCCACCTATGAGTATTATGTATACAGTGTTTCTAAAGCATATGGTATTGCAGAGTGCTTTTCAGTTAACAGCACTGGGCTATCACTGGGTAGAAGGATAGTATTTATTGTTACAGTTGAGAAATAGGTTACTATAAATTTCATGATTTCAGCTTTTAAATCAAAAGGTGGAAAGTCTGATAATAAAGGTCATTAGAAATCTGTATGGGTTCTGTGTTTAGTTCAGGCTGTATTTCCTTCTTTGAGATGCCAGTAATCATACAGCAGACAGTGGCTTGCAATTCCTGTTTCTTGGCATCTCATGTTCTTTTTGAGAAGTTTAGTTTCTCTTCTTTTAATCCAAATCCACTTCCTCCTTCAGTAAAATCTGTTCACTAGTAATTCACACAAGAAACTATTATGTGTTAAAAACACATATTTCCACTGGTTGCAGGTCCTAATTAAGCTCTTACACATTGAATACATGTGTAGTTATAATCACCTTCAAATAATTGTTTCTATTCTTGATATAATACCCCTGGGAATCCTTTCTCATTTTTGGTTATGCACAATAAACCTGGCCATGTAAAATTAATTATGACACTAGTTCCTACTCGAAGTGATCAAGTTAATTGAAGGGCACAGAGCATATGTTATTTTTCTTGCTGTCTATTCGCAATGAACTCTCTTACTTTTTGTCTCCCAATAATTCAATAATACAATATTAAGCAGAAAATCCAAGCTAGTAAATTTAATATAAATGGCAGAGATTGGAATTTTTCTTAAAATATGTTCAAATATAGTATCTTTCTACATGTGTATCTGCACTAATATTCTTTTTCAATTTTTATATCAAATTGTATGGGGGAGCATACAGAACAACTGGGCCTTCCTTAAATTGCTGAAAAGAGTGTATATTGGTACAAACTCTTTGAAAAAAAAGCTAGCAGTATCTATCCAAGCTAAGCATATGTATACTATAAGACTCAGCAGTTCTATTCCTTGTTAAAAACTCAACATAAATGGATGCTTTGTGTCCACCAAAAGACAGTACAAGAATATTCATGACTTTGGTTGTAACGGCCTAAAACTGCAAATAATCCAAATGGACATCATCAGTAAAATGGTGAACAATTTATGGTATATTCACAAAGTGAAATATTACCCATCAATAAAAATGTATTAATAATTCACATGCACAACAATTTGGATGAATTTCATAGATACACTGTTGAGTAAAATAAGCCAGGAATAGAACAGTATGATGCTATTTATAAAGATTTGTTTAAGGCATTTTATTTTGTTAGATATCAGAATTATTGTTAGTCACAGAGGAATACTGACCAGAAGAAGTCACAGGTGAACCTTCTACAATTGTAGAAATATTCTAGATTGTGGTTATACAAGGGCCATCATAGGTTGAACTCCAGTGAATTGTGCACTTAAGATTTGTGAAATTATGATATTTATAAAAATTAAGAAAAAAAATGAAGTATTTAGTTATTTAAAAACCCTGTGTAATAATTAACACCTGACCGTGTTAAATATTATTCCTATACAATATCAATGTATAAATACAGAACACCCCACCCCCGCTTTGCTTTTGAAAACACTGTTTTTTGCTTTGTTTTCTTTTAGTGTCCTGAATTTAAAAGGCCCAGGGACATAGCAGTTGACTGGGTTGCTGGAAATATTTATTGGACTGATCATTCTAGAATGCACTGGTTCAGTTACTATACCACTCACTGGACTAGTCTGAGGTACTCTATCAACGTAGGGCAGCTCAATGGCCCCAACTGCACCAGACTCTTAACAAACATGGCTGGAGAACCCTATGCTATTGCTGTAAATCCTAAAAGAGGGTAGGTTAATGAGTTGGTTATTTATTCTTCTTGATATGTGTATCCATTTTTAGAGATTTTCCCACCTGTCTACTGTAGTTTTCTTTCTGTAATAAGTGTTCAACATATAATAGATTCACAAGACTTCTAAAAATCTCTCTATTTATGTACAAAAGCATGTGCTTTTCGTACCAAATGGTGGCACAAAATATATGTTTTCCTGAGCGGTTGCTCCATTATACATTCTATGTGTGTATGTGTATGTGTCTTATGTGTACGTTGCAGGTGCATTGTTGCAATACACACATAACCAATATTGTTAACCTAAAATTAAATTTTGAAGATATTAAACATAATATTGAACATATTAAGTGTAAGAGTATTAGTATTTTGGCTATTTGTGACAATAAAAAATGGAGGTGTATGTGCAAACAAATCTAAATAATTTTAACACAAATATTTCCTTTCCTTTTCTTGAATTGCCCCTTTCTTACTCTTTTACTTTTTCATTTATAGGCAATGACCAAAAAGAAAATAGAGAAATGTTAAATAAAACTCCTAATTACTACCCACTCTCTATTGGAGTTTGTGAGTCCATAGATTTAGAATTGGGCCCCAAAATCTGCTTTTTCAGGGACTCTGGGGTGATTCTGGTGCACACAGTCTGAAGAGACATTGTGTTTGGGAGCAGAGTTGGGTTGTAACGGCACTCCAACCTAACCAACTTGACCTATCTCTTCAGGATGATGTACTGGACTGTCGTTGGGGACCACTCCCACATAGAAGAAGCAGCCATGGATGGCACTCTGAGAAGGATTTTAGTACAAAAGAATTTGCAAAGACCCACAGGTATGATGTGTTGCTGACACGGTCTAGAATGCGGAGCAATATGCTCGGCATATTAGTGTAACAAGACTTTGCACTTTTGTTGGCAATATAATCATTTTTATAAGCACATAAAATAATTCATAGTATGGCTTTATGAAAGTCATTAACATTTCATGTTGTATTTTGCCAGCTTGAAAGTCAAGGCCTTATCATACTGCCAGTGATATTACAGGGATGTTATTTGAAAATTGCCTAAGTTGTAAGGCCGTTTGTAGGATTTCACACGCATAGAATTTCAACAGTTTACAGTGTAATAGGGTGTTTTTACCGATATAAGTTAATGATGTTGGGGTAGATGGTACTATTTCTAGAGGATCAGAAGCTAAATGGACAAAGAGGTGGGAAAACATAAATAATTTTTAAGAGGAAGATTTGATGATTCCTGGCCCTTTCATTCACAGCCCTTTTTAATCAGACTTCAATAGCTTTCCCAGTTGTGTCATCTAAGCTATGCTCCAGACTCTCTGTACTCTCAGGACTGCTCAAGAACTCAGGTGTTTTTTCTGCCTCCCTGTTGTTCTCCCATTCCATTTGCCTCCCCACCTGCCCTTCTGAGTTTTGTGCATCCAGCTGAATCTTACCCACCTTATAACATCTAACTTTAACACTTCCTCAATAAAACACTTTCAGAACTGCAAGGAACCCCAAGGATTTCATGCCACATGCAACGCTTCCTGCCTACTATATCCCAAAGGAGAGAATACATTTTCTCTATCACATATTATTTAATCATTATGCTTTGTGGTATCTTATATAATTGAAATTTTATTTATATTTGGCACTTATATTCATTTTTTTAATGTTTACTTTGAGAAAGAGAGAGTATGTTATGGGGATAGGGCAGAAAGAGAGAGGGAGACATGGAATCTGGAGTAGGCTCCAGGGTCTGAGTTGTCAGCACAGAGCCCGACATGAAGCTCAAACTCACAGACTGTGAGATCGTGACCTGAGCTGAAGCGGGACGATTAACTGGCTGAGCCACTGAGGTGGCCCGGCACTTATATTCTTATTAACTTTTAATGTGCTGTGTGATTTTTCCTTCAACTAGATTGCTTTTACTCTTTATGGGAAGGAGCAATCTTTGGGATTTAGTTCATTTACATAAGTGTGTCTCCATTCACTGGTTTAACAAGTACTAATTGAACACCCATCTGGCGGGAGAAATTTTTCCAGATGCTGAAGACAAGTCCTTACTCTTGTGAAGTTGAAAATACCAACTCTCATGAACTTTCCTTCCTCCAGAGGATAGAATATACAACATAAGTCATGTCAGATACTAATAAGTGCCATATAGAAAAGAATGGGCACTTATGGGGGAACACTATTTTGATCAGGATTATCAGAGAAGCCATCTTAGAAAGGTGATATTTGAGAAGGGAACTTCATAGAAGTAGCAGGCTAATGTGAATATGTAAGCAAAGAGCTTTCCAAACAGAGTGAAAATCAAGTTAAGAGTTAAGGATGAGCTTAACATTTGTCAAAAACAGCAAGAATGTTAGTATGCCTAGAAACATTCGAGCAGCTCAGGAAAGTGGTAGAAGTGTGGGTGCCCAGGTGGCCAGGTGAAGGTCATGTAGGACCTAGAACACACTGTTAAGGACTGGATTTTATTCCAGTTTTAAGGGGAGGCATGGAAGGCTACTGGAGAGGCAAATGGCATAATATTATCATACGCTGTTTTCATTTTTTATAGAACCTTAATTGTCTTAACTTTTTATTTCTAACTAATTTTGGACATATAGAAAAGTTCCAAAATTATTTTTTTTTAAGTTCTGTGATGTTAACAACTTACATAATCATAGTATGTGAGACATGATTTTCATATTAAGGAATGTTTCTGGCAGCAGTTTATAGAATTGCCTGTCACAGGGTTCTTAGGAAGGAGCCTGAGACAGGAATTCTTCTAAAGGTTATTTATGAGGGGAGTGCTATTCAGGAGATGTCTGTAAAATATGGAGAGAGAAAAAGACTATGTCTCAGGTAAACTCTAATTTTGGCTTCAGCCACGGGGATGTGCCTTGGAGCATAGATCCCATGACAGGGAAGGAGTCAGCTTTTATATGATCCATCAGTCTTTGGTTGGCCTTTGGACTCAAACTTCCCAATCCAGACTGCTGCAGACAGTTGAGCACAAATCTCTGGGGAAGGAGGGCAAGTGTGATTCCTTAGCTGCAAACAGTGGATAGTGGAGAGGTATCCCTACCTACTAAAGGAAATCTGAGCTGGCCACCACAGCATCCCCTACAGTGGGTGAAGTGCAAATGAACATTTTTCATGTGGTGACCACTCTGCCCAGCACTATGGGTAGTTTAATGATGAAGATGGCATACTCCCTTTTCTCATGGAGTTGATATTTAAGGGAAAAAATGAGGCATGCACTAAAGTTTTGAAGTTTGAAGTTTTGGCACAATGAGAGAATTGTTACATGCCTTATGATATCATGGGAGTGCAAAGGCAAGAGAAATTATATCTAATACTGGAAAACTATGTGAAAGGTGTCATTTAAACACGTGCTTGAAGGATAGGTGGACATTTGAAAGGTGGACAGATAACTCACCATGGTATAGTTTTTATAAAGGTGTTCTTTTAAGTCAAATATACCAGTGTTGATCCCAGGGGATTATGTATCACCTGTGAGATCTCAGAAAGGAACTTACTATCTTCAAAGTTTGATTTTTACCATTTACAAACCAAGGAGGGATTATGACTAACTTATGATATTGTTGTATTTATTCAATGACATAGCACTCTGAGCCAGGGGCTGCAATGTGAAGCACATGGTATGTTCTATGATATTTGAAGTCATGAATCACCTAGAAGAGGATGGGATAGGTAATGTAACATGAACCGAGAATAGAGAGCTTTAAATACCAAAGTGTTTTGATGTGATTTTTTAGTCAATAATAAACCGCTGTACAATTTTGATTCAAGTAGTGATGTGAATAAGGTAGGTCTTCTTGCTTTGGTATCATTGTGCCAATGGAGTGAATAGATAGAGAGCTATGAGACCAGCTAAAAATCCATTGAATGGTCCTAATGAGAGCAGAGAGTGGCACAACTAGAATGGTAACAGGTGAGAAGGGGAGAATGCATACAGAAGGGAAAGCAGAGTAAGCATAGAATTTATGAAATACATATGAGAATAGAGGTAGAGATAAGAAATATCTCAAAGAGAGGTTAAAATTCAATAAATTAAACATCTTCTTATTTCCTTTCTTCATCCATTCCTCCTTAAATTAAAAAATATTGGATGCTCGGGGTGCCTGGGTGTATCAGTTGGTTGAGCACCCAACTTTTGATTTTGTCCCAGGTCATGATCTCACGGTCCGTGGGATTGAGCCCCACCATCAGGCTCTGTGTAGACAGCATGAAACCTGCTTGAAATTCTTGCTTTCCTTCTCTCTGCCCTTCCCCAACTTGTGTGTGTGTGTGTGTGTGTGTGAGAGTGTATGTGTGTATGTATATGTATGCACACTCTCTCAAAAATAAATAAATAAACATTAAAAAAATTGGATGCTCGCTATATGCCAGATACTATCGGTAATCAGATGTATTATATGGGATATATGGATCCCTACACTCACAGAGCTTAAATTCTAATATGGGGGACCATAAAAACAAAAACCAAACTGTGTGTGTGCACATCTGATAGGAGGGGGTGCACCATGCAGCAGGTGTCACTTTAATTATAGTGGAGAGGAAAGGCTTTCCAAGGTGCTGATTGTTAAGATTAATTGCTAAACTATGTGAAGGGGTAGAAAAAAATGGGATGATGTTGCAACACGAAGCAAAGAATGGGACAGAGACCTGAAGGTAGGAAAGCCAAAGAGCATAGTAAACAAATTAGAAAATAGCATGAGACAAGGATTAGAGAGATGGGTAGGGGTCAGCCTAGGCAGGATCTCAGAGACCAAGACAAATACCATTGCTTCATGTTAAGTAGATAACCAGCTCTAATCAGACATCAGAGACATATCAAGAAAGAAGTTGGTGTGAGGCTTTTGACTCCATGTGATTGGGCATGTGCGAGTTTTCTTCTCAGTAAGTCTGCTTTGAAAACTTCTGCTCCACTTAACAGGAGTAGACTCTTGAAAGCTGTTTACTCACTCATTCAACTAATTTTGTGTGTGTGCCTACTGTGTGTCAGAGATAATTTTAGGCATTTGGAATACAGGAGTGAACATACAGATCCCTATTCTTCTAGTGGTTATGAGGCAAAACCATATTTTAAAAAGTAAATTATAAAGTTATGAGGTGTTTAGTGATATGGAAAAAAAGAGTGAAAATAGAGTAAGAAGGGTCAGAAATGGTGGAGGGAAGTTTGCAGTGTGACATTAGTAGGTCTTTAGAGTAGAACTTTGAGAAGGTGGCACTTGAACAGACTGTGTGTTGCTGTCAATCACCGGCAAATGTTGCAGGTGTGGTTATGGCCCCAGGTGAATCAGTCAGATGGAGATATCTCACAGATAACTGAAAATTTTAGTTCTACAGATTAAAGCTTGGAGTTTAAACTTAAAGTTTGGGGAATTAGCAAAGAAAGCCAATGATTAAAGTTGCTGGGGTTGTTCAGATGGACAAGAGAGGGGGAAACAAAGCGTCTTCTTAGGGTAGAATTTTGTGAGATGCTTATATTTAGAAGAGTCACAGTCAGAACTGAAGACTGAAAAGATGTTTGTACAACTGGAGCAAAACAACTGGATTCAGAATCACAAAAGCTGCAGGAAGAGTCTCAAAAGAACTACGGTACACCTTATTGGGCATACTATAATGACTTGCACAAAGAAAATATACAGCAGCAGAAAGAGCTTAAGTCTGCCATTTATATAGGCTTGAGTTAAAACTGAGCAGCCTGCATAAAGTTTTGAGCATCAAATTTCTCATTTGTAAAATGTAGATGATAATATCTACCTTATAGAGAATTCATAACAATTTAAATCATATGTAAATCGATGTAAATTGATGAATATAATTCCCTGAATATCTAAGAGGCTAAGAATAATTATAAAAACAATCATATGCTAGGGGTGCTGGGTGGCTCAGTCGGTTAAGCATCTACCTCTTGATTTCATCTTAGGTCATGATCTCAGGATTCATGAGATCGAGCCCTGTGTGGGGCTCTGTGCCAATGGCACGGAGCCTGCTTGGGATTCTCTTTCTCCCTCTCTATCTCCCTCTCTCTCAAAATAAATAAATACACTTAAAGCAAATATATGCTAAAACCTTATATATGTATTCTATGTAACATCCATCATAATTTCCTAACACTGATAATTATTTTTATTCATTTAAAAATGTCATTTAGTATATTTTGTTAATTTGATTCATTTTCTTATGGCATATCAATTTGAATTCTGTAAGATTTTTAAAAATCCACAAGCCACATATAAAAACCTATTACTTTACTTCATGCCCACCTGCTTCATAAGTGGCTTTCTTAATATTGGAAATGCTGGTTTTGTATTCATAGGCAGGATTTTATTCTGTCAGGCAGAAACATCTCAAATGTTATCTTTACAGGGATTAATAACTCTTGAGTATTGTCATGCTAAATGTTATTGATATAAAAATGAATCAAGAACAAATCTCATGAGATCTTTAGGAAATAATAGATAATTAGGTTTCATAAACAGCATATTACTAGAAAGGTATAATGAAAAGTTGGCAATAAGTCATTGTTCTGCATCTATTATGTATATGTACACATTATATGGAGAGAGGCATGTGTACCCTATGAGATATTCCTCTGTGGAAGTAAGTTCATTATTTGTCTTCCCAGAAACATCTCAAGACTTGTTTGTACCTATTTTTTCTCTCTCTTTTTTTCTTGGCATATGTTTCTAAATATTTTCCCTGACTCCAAGGTTATTATATTGAAATCAGTAACTATAATAATACCTCTGTTACCCTCCAAGTGCAACATGTTGTTCTTTACATTTTGGGTTTATTGGAAATGCTACCTTTCCTTTACGAATCCATGAATGAATGCATGCACTGAGATGTAATACATTTGTTCATATCTGTACTTTAATAGGGTACACAGGATATCTGCAGGATCGAACAGCAATAGAATAGATGTGAGCTTATCTCTATCCCTTTAGGTAACCCCTGTGTATTCCAGGGTTAGAATTGTACAATCCAATTGAACAGTTAGCCCACCACTTAGCTAGACCTGTATTTGCTCACTACCAGCCCTACCATTACATACTTTACAAAATCATGATGGGAATACCTCAATTCTTTGGGCTTTCATAGCACTCGTTATCTCCATAGTTGATACTTCATCATCTACTACTTTAATGATACAGTAGAACGTGAACTCTTTAATGTATATTCTGTGTACCCACCCAATCAGACCATAAATAATTTAAATCAAAATTATTACTGGTATTCCTATGCACATTGAAGAATATTACAGTGTCCGTAATTAGTGTGTGCTTAAGAATAATTATGTATTGAATGAATGAAGAGATGAATGCCTACAATTTTTAACATTCTAACCCATGGTGTGGTTTTATGGCCTCTTTTAACAAACGACACACTTGTCTTATTTTATTAGGCACAATATTAACAACAAAGGACATAATCTATCTTCTGATTCAGTCAATTGTGTGGTAGTTGAACTTCATACTCCATGAGAGTAGGAACATGATCCGTTTTGTTCTTTGCTACATACCTAGTACCTGACAGTGTATAGTACAAGGGAGGTGTCTTATGAATATATATTGGGTTAATGAATGATGTGTCAGGGAGGATACTTTCCAGCTCTCCCTCCAGTAAGAAGGCATGTAAGATTACATGTTTTTTATTTAGATACATATTATTTGATACCTAGAAGCTTATTTATGTTGCCTTTAGCTTCCCCCAAATCATGACAGTTTCTGAGAAATTAAAGAATTACATACTGGCCCTGAACTAGTTATAATTATTCATTCAATCTGTAAATTATTTTCTATTATACAACAAAAGGTATATAATTAAATAAAATGGATAGAACTTAGGACTATTTTGGAATTTCTTGATGCATTTATTTTACTCACACTCAGATAAGGGTGTGTGTGTGTGTGTGTGTGTGTGTGCGCGCGCGCGCTCGCATGTGTTTGTAACTTTAGTTTGGAATCTAAGACTGGAAGTAAGAAATCTATCTCAAAAAATAGTTTTAACAATTAAAAAATAAATTTCACATAGTGGTAAATATTTTCAGTTTTTGAACCCTTTTTATCACCTCTTAAATCAAGAATATGGTAGTGCACACTTGCTGGTTAGTACTAACTTACAAATGTTGACTTTCCTTTAACGCAGAATGTATGTAATCTTTTTCTCTATTTCTGAGAACACAGTGATTTTAATTTATTACTTTCTTCAAGTCTTCTCAAATATCCCATTGGTATTGTCGGTTCTCATAAGATTTTGCTTTGACCATTTCCATTTTCTTTTTCTTTTCTTTCTTTCTTTTTTTTTAAGACCATAGTGGATATAGAGGAACTAGTGGGAAGGTCTTGGAAATTTTCAGAGTTCAACAAAAGTGAGATTCAAAAATCCCTAAAATGTAATAATAGTCTTGACATCATGGGAGAAGTTAAGAAAATGACTATATGAATAGGGCCTTTATCATATATTCGTAAAACTTAGTGAACCCATGCCTTTATCTTTTAAAAACCTTCCAAATTGTGATTCCATAATACTTGATTAGAACAAAGTGACATGTAGTTACACAGACTTGGTTGCAAATATCCATCATTCCCAGTTCAGATAAAAATGACTTTCTTGGGAATTGATTTTTTTTTCTGTTTTATTATCAGTACTTTATTAAAGACAAAAAGGAGATGTGATATTTTAAAGATAGAAATGAACTTGTTCTTTCATATAAACTTCACTCTCATGTCTATAACAAGAAAAGTTAGTTGATTCCTTTATTAACTTTTTAATTTAAAAGACTATCTCTTTTATTAAAGGGCTTAAGGAAAAATCGAAATCATCGATTTGTGGATTTTTTGGAATATAAATCCCACTCATCTGAAAGCTTTGTTATATAATTTTTATCTAGATGTAATTCCATCCAATAGCACAATATGTGACCAGAGCTGATAAAGATGGGTTTGTCTTGGACAAGCCTAGACTAACAATGCAATATATGATACTTTTGAAAACTGTCTTACTGCTGCTGAATCTGAAGCAATAATATTGGTAATTAGACTGTATTACACACCCTTTGTTGTCTTTCCCACAGTTAACAAATTGGATATTAACAAATTTAATATCCAAAAGTGAAGGACAATTGTGGGGACAGCTTTTGAAAATCTACTTCTTTATTGTATCACATTGGTGAAAGAGAAAGAAAAAAGTCTTTTAATCCTTCTTAGACAACTGTTCTGAAATATAATGGTGGCAGAAGGAAACTGGGTCATTTTATGGTTCATGTCGCCCATAGTTATACATGAAGAAGCAAAATCATAACTTCCAACATGACTCCAAATAGCAAATCAGTCATCGAGTAGAAACTAGTAAAACATGGGCCACTTGTTTTAATTGCTAAGTCATTTCTTAGAGACTGATTGGGCATAGTACATCTTTATATTATACTCAAGAAGCAATATTTATATTTGATTTGATTACATTCGGGCTAGATCTACAAACAACTAAAAAAATATTCTTGAATTATCTTCACCATGAGTTTATTTGTTTATTTTTCACTCTGATTGTTAACTCTTGGACTGTCTACAGAGGAATCCAATTACCACAAATTCAACAATACCTTTCATTCAGTTGCATTGCCATTGAAGTGTATCTCAGTTATTTATTGAATGTTCTGATTAAGAAAGCTATCTAACTTTCAGCTGCCAAAGGTATTTTAGTTTCATTGTACAGTTTTTATAATTTAATACATCATATATACAGACTAGTCACAAAAATTAAATATCTATAACAGTGAAGACTAACTGTACAATTTATATGTTATAGATCTTACTTTTCTATATTGAAGGAAGTTTACTTAAGACAGAAAGCATTCTGTCGATATTTTTGCAAGAGGATACTGTCTGGACTCCAGTAACATTATGAAATAAAAAAACAAAAACCTGAATAAGTAGAAAAAACATTATTTTTTACCACATCTTATTTTAGTCGATTGTTATTCACTAACAGATACTGATGATAAAAATAAAGACAAGCAGTCCCAAAGAAAATTAATGATTCGAGTGAAAAAGTGTAAGCACAACTAGAACCTTAATTACAGAATTTGTCATTCATTCTTGTCTACTATAACCATCAATCTTCAGTCAGTTTAAACTTTAGTATGCACACAGGTGTCTCACAATACCATAGGCCAACTCCTAATGGGTGAAAATGTCTTATGATTAAGCCCATGAACCTTTTATATTTGAGAAACATACCTTCATGAGGATATCCAAAATATAACTAATTACACTGAATTATTTTAAATAAAAAAAATTAATGTTTATTTATTTTTGAGAGAGAGAGAGAGGCAGGGGCAGAGAGAGAGGGAGACATAGAATTCAAAGCAGGCTCCAGGCTCTGAGCCTGAGACCAACCTGGGGCTTGAACTAACAAATCATGACCTGAGCCAAAGTCAGATGATTAACCGACTGAGCAACCCAGGAGCCTCACACCCTGAGTTATTTTAAATAAAGGTTAGATAAGTGGTTTAAATGATTAGTTAATTCTGTATATACTAAAAAGATAAAAACTAAAATATGGAAAAGGTTTTTTTAGAAAATAGCCATAATTAGGAAACCAGTAAGTGTGGAAATGAAGGATATTTAGGGTAACTTTTCATATAGGAAGGAAAATTTTTACTATAGCTAATTAAATTCTAGGTAAGCTATCCACATTTAATTCAGATAAAGATTAGTTATTCATTTTTTTTTTCTAATTTCTATAGTACCATAATGTAGACTGGGTAATTTCTTTGATATATGAAGAAAAATATCCATCATAATTATATATTAAGAAGCAGAAATATAATTTTAAATAATTTCACATTTATTTTTGTTTATTTATCCTTATGTATTGATTTTGTAGGTCTGGCTGTGGATCATTTTAGTGAACGAATATACTGGGCTGACCTTGAGCTTTCTGTTATTGGCAGTGTTCTGTATGATGGCTCTGATTCAGTAGTCTCTGTCAGCAGCAAACAAGGTTTGTGAAGTGCTTTTGTTTTGTCTTTAATTATTATTGAGTATATTAAGTACTGATATGTAAATATAAATATGAAAGGTTTACGTTCTGAGTTTCCTCAATTTCTTTTTCCTTACAAGTTGTTGCTCTTACTATGGATTAAAACTTTTATTCCCAGTAGAAGAACAAAGAGGCCAGGCCAGAAGAACTTAGCCTAGGACAAACATGGTCCATTGCTTCTCAGATTCAGAAAATACTCATTCTGTTCCTTCTGTAGATATTACATTCTGGGCAGAACACTTGAGTTAATCAACATTAGTGCCTCTGAACACAAGTTTTTATTTCAAATTGCAGTGACAGCAAGCAGAAATGAATTATTGTAGGGCACCTGGGTGCCTTAATCGTTAAGCCTCTGACTTTGACTCAGGTAATGATCTCACAGTTTGTATGTTCGAATCCCACATCAGGTGAGCTCGTGCCCCACTTTGGGTGAACTTGAGCCCAGGGGGAACTCCACTTCCTCTCTCTCTCTCTCTCTCTCTCTCTCTCTCTCTCTCTCTCTCCCCCTTGTGGGAGTCTTTCTCTGTCTGCCCCTCGCTCACTTGCACCCTCTCTCTCAAAAAAGAATTAAAATAAAATGCCTTTTAAAAATGAATGATTGTATATAATAAAGCATCACTGTAACAATCATTGCATTCAAGAGAAAAGCAGTGTGTAAAAATAACTTACCTCTACCTCCAGTGAGTGCAGAATCTACCTGTGCTCTTCTTTTGTGGTACCCTTTCTTATTCCCGCCTCTGTGACTACCTCCTATATTTTATTCTTTTTTTTCTCCCACTTTCTTTGCCCGGCAATCTCAGTTCTTTCTGGTGAATTTAATTTCTTTCCCTTCTGGTTTATTTTTCCCTTATCCACCACAACTTCTTCTCTTATTTACCACAAATTGTTTATCATATGGACTTGAAGTTTTTATATGTATATATTACATATACTGAATATAGCTCTGCTTCTTGGTTTTTTTAACAAAAGCAGAGAAGTTGAAAGAAAAATAATTAAATTGAACTTTCATTGTGCCTTTGCCTAATGTGTGTTTTTTCTGTGATAGCCCTAGACAGACAAAAAAATTCCATATTACACCTGATTACAATAAAGTTGACCTTTACAGCTTAAGTACATTGAAGTAGCATATATAAGTTTTTAAAAAAGCATTTTATGTTTTACAGCCTCTAGATAATAATTAAAATATAAATGTCATTTTGCTTGTTATAAATTTCAGTATCAAAAGTTAGATTAATTCTTTTCATAAAACCTCTTAAAGTAACAGTTATTTCTTACAATGGGAAAAATGATGCCCTCTATTATTGTTAGCCACACTCGTCATGTGCACCATTGCTATTTGCCAGGTTCTTTTCTTGATCCCATTTCAAAACAACAATAGTAATGCCTTTTTCTCTTCTTTTCTTTTTGTCATTCAGGCAATCTAATTTGATCATTAAGTTGATCTAGAACACAAATTCAGAATTTTGTGAGCTTCCTAATTGTGTACAATGGATAAGGCTGGCCTGTAGCTTTTCTTTTGTCTGCAAACTGTACAGAGAGATGACTCTGCATATAGTAAGCCCCCAGCAAATGCTTTGTGGGGCTGCAGATGGTTAAAGTGATGATAGAAATGTTTTTTTTTATGTTGTGAGTGATGTGTTTAGTATCTCATATATTCGTACTGCAAAGAAATTAATTATGACAACTTTTCAGCTAATAGTAAAAACATTATAATTCTGAAATTTTTTTAAACCACAGTAATAAGATTTTCTACGTGATCTTAAATAAAATTGGTGTTAAGTCCAAGCATTTATTTACATTGCAACTTTTATAACTCTATCTTTTAAAAATTCTAGGCTTGTTACATCCACATAGGATTGATATCTTTGAAGATTATATATATGGAGCAGGACCTAAAAATGGTGTATTTCGAGTACAAAAATTTGGCCATGGTTCAGTAGAGTACCTAGCTTTAGATGTTGATAAAACGAAAGGTGTTTTGATATCTCATCGCTATAAACAGCTAGACTGTAAGTATATTTTATACTGTTTTTGATATTGGTGAATTTTTTTCCATATGACTCTCAGAAGACAGTATTTTAAAATATTTTAACTCTTTTAATGTCTTAATCCCAAGAGTTAAGTAACTTTAATTTTGAAGTCACTAAATGTTTTAAATCACTACAGTGAAGATATAAATGGTACAAAAGTTTATTTTGTGTTGGACTGTGTTTCCTTGAAATTAGAATTGACTTGGTTATTTAAAACAAAAGTTTCCTTCTATTTTTCTAAAAGTCATAATAAAACCTGTGAGTCTATATATAAACCATGCAAGTAGTGAAATACATCATTAGCCATTTTGACTCTTGTTACTGATAACCAATAACAATCATAACATCAACATTCCATCTTTAAAATCATCCTAGGGGTACTGCTTTCAAGGGTTATATTTTCTCTGATTGTGACTTTTTTATTGTTACTTTCCCTCCTAGAAAGGAATAGGTAAATGGTTGATGTAATTATCTTGAAAGATATGTTCCAAACACAACTACCAAATATATTGAAGAACAAAGTAGAAAAAAAAAAGTGGCTGAAATAATGTCTTTATGTATGAGTTTACACTTCAAGAAACTGTGTAAGATTTGTTGATAATGTTTATGGCAAATAAAAAGATATTTACCTCATTCGGTACAATTATCTGGAAAGGCAACAATTGGTAATTATCTAAATCAGTTCTAGAAACAGATTAAAATAGTACATAGCCCCCTAAGAACTTTCTGAAATGCTATCCAAGGTTTTATTGCTTTTTACCTGTGATCTGACATATTTAGTTCCAAGGTGAATATGAGTACACTCTCTATCATTCTCTAGTTCTGTTTGATTCTTATTCATAGTCAAATATTACCACCTTCGTAAAAACTACATAAACAAATAAAACTCTGCCCTAAGTATAATAGGTGTTTGAGTAGTGGTTCTAACAGAGTGAAAGCCATTTTTATAGTCATTCTAACGACAGATCCTCTAAGGAGAGCTGTGGAGTAAGTTATGACTGCAGAAGATGCTAATTGGTGAGAAATTTAGACAAAAATAAATGTGGCAGACATTTACATGCACATAAACTTCAACCTGATGTAAAGGAAACCATGTTAAATGTGGTGTTGAGGAAAAAAAAAGTCATATCCTCTGTTTGTGTTTTGAACAAGTACATATGGGTTATAAGTCTTTGTAAGTACAAGGGGGAAGTTGTTTCTGTCTGTTCAGCAGTTCTGAAGCTATCTAAAATGAGTATTAGGTCCCTCAAGACTTCGGTTGGCTGGATTTGTTTTACATAGACCCAAACTGTACTTCGGTATCTCAGAGCAACTCTTTTACCAAAAATACGTCAGATGGAAGAGTGACAAAGCATATATTTGAATACTTTCTTCTCTCTTGGGAGAGAAGAAATGTAAATCAGGGTAAATTATGGATGGGTGTTGGTTAACACTTTCTCTTTACGTATAAAGGAGAATGGTAACATTGAAAGGACATACACCCAAAAGCAATTTGATAGGATGTCTTTTCAACATTGCTACTGCATCCTTTCACCTTGTTAAATTTTACATTTTTGAAGCCTATTGTACTTATAGTTATGAATTTCTTTGTTTTCTTTTGTTTTAATCAGTACCCAATCCATGCTTGGACTTAGTGTGTGACTTCCTGTGTTTGCTGAATCCTTTTGGAGCCACCTGTGTGTGCCCAGAAGGAAAATACTTGATTAATGGTACTTGCAATGATGACAGCCTGTTAGGTAGGTAAACTTTATTATTCTGTAAATAATGAATTAATTTGTATGATAAATTTTCACAGCTATTGAAACTGAACAGAATTAGCTACTCAATCATCAGTATAGCTGCCTTCATATCATTGGTTCTGGAATGCCTATGTAAACTACTCTCTCTGATGATGACTTTCTATCAATTTATTCCTCATTTATTCACAGAGCTGCACGGAGCACTTGCTATACATTTAAGACTAGATTAAGAACTTTGAAGTCAAATGCCAAATCAAGATACTTTTATATAGCTCTTTTACCAGCGAGGATTATGATATTTCCCAGGATGCCATTTTGTTATTAGGTTAAACCCAGCCATTTTAAGGTTTATTCATTCATCAGATTCATGGTGAACAACTTCCATGCACCAAACACTAATTTACAAACTGAGGATAAGAAATGAAGTTGTAGTCTCTTCCGTGTAAAATTTGATTCACAATACATACTACTAATAATACTAATAAATATTTTGAGGGCTTATGAGCAAAACATAACACTAATTTAGAAACTAAGGACTAATTTTGAAACAAAACTGACAACATTTATTCAGTCTTAGAACTCATATTTTAGAAGCTACATTAACATTAAAGCAAACATTTTAAAAAGTGAAACATTATTTCAGATGCTTATAAGTAATAAATAGCAAAAAATCAAAAATAAAATAACAAAAATCAAAAACCAAAATAGTATTGAAGAGATGTCTCTCAGTTATCCAGGTAAACTGACGTTAAGTTCCCTCATAATCAAGACATTAACCATAATGGAAAAACAAATTGCTATTAAGTGAAAAGAAAATTAACACTCAGTAAATTTTATGACACAGACAAAAATATAGGGCTCCAAAATCCCTTGAGGATCACAACATTTTCCACTGAGATACACTTAGGATCTCTTCATAGCAGGGTTTTCTTCCTGCTATATTTTTCTCTGTTGGAACTCCTCACGTAAACACTGTGCCTTTGCCCTTAGTAAACATGTCTACACCCATATCATGTTCTCATTGTTGTCTCCTGGGAGTTACATACAATCGGAAGACTTTTACCTTTACGATACTGTAAGTGTCTAAAACTATCACAGCTCTTTCATTTAATATATATTCTTTAAGCATTGGATATGCAAAGCTGAAGAGGATGTAAAGGTGAAATGATGAATAGATAGATGTTTGCGTCAATTGAGATACATGGTACAGAAGAGACAGAGTTAAAACTACTGTGAGAATTCAGATGATCATCCAGTTAGAGAATCGATTACAGTTTTCTGTAGAATATGACCTTAGAACAAGGTCTGTAAAGACAGATGGGATTCAGATTAAGTGGGAATGAGGGATCGGAACATTAAGACAGAGGAACTGAAAAGTCACGAAAATAAGGCATGTAAAGAAAATAGTGAGTCATTTATTTTAGTTAGGGTGTAGCATGTGTGAAGTACTGTTGTAGGTGGCAAGGTTAGAACTTTCTTAACAGAGAGCTAATTGTAAATCATGATTGGTATTTTGGATGAGTACTTTAGTGCCAGTTCTTGAAAAGGAAGCTGTCACTGGCACTAGAATGCACCCTTTCTTTTTATTGATTATCTTTCCAACCAGAGTAGCTGTGATCTCAACTGTGATGGTCAAGTAAGAGAATTACATGAACATTTTCAAATGTTATTAGGCACATTTTCACTAGCTGCTCTGACATGGTCACGTAGGTAAACTATGTGTCGCCACATATTTCTCTTTAACCTCTCAAATAGCTTTTTTTAAATATCAGTCTATCCTTGTGAGGAGATGTGCCACATTTTTACTAGTTCCACATACACTCTTAACCAATGATCTCACAGGTGCCCCCTATGTACTGTGTCTACTTGTATTAGAGACCCCTCAGAGACAGATTAAGATTCTGCACAGAAGTATTCTACTAATGCCACCAATGTGACTTTTACATCGATTCAGATGTTATCAGTGTTGTTTTTATGGTCAAGTTGCCTATACTTTTTGCTGTTTTCCCTATATAACTCGACATTAATATCTCTTCTACATAACACTCCTTTTTTCTTCTTTGCTTAGTGTAAATAATTTATCTAATAATCCACGTTTATTTATCCAGTAAGCCAACAAATATACAGGAAGAGGTTGGCCTGGGGTAGATCTGAGGTCGAGCTTTGTTTTAGGCCAAGATCTATCACTTAACTAATTTATGTGACCCTGCCTTCCCTTAGTCTCCATTTCTCCTGTATAAAATTAGATTAACAATAAATATTACTACTAGTTGTAGTAATAATAAATATTTTTAAGGTTTATGATCAAAGCACAATGTAAGTATATGTATATTATTGTATTTAATTCCCCCGAGATCCCCAATGATAGTATTATCATTACCCCCTATTTTTATAGATTAGGAAACTAAAGCATGGAGAGGCTCAGTTGATTGTCATCCCAAGGTGAACCTAGGCATTCTACACTCTTAACTGTCACACAGCACACCCCAGTGCCTCTATGTCACCTGTATTTTCCACGTCCAGAGTCACTGAAAATACTGGAAAGGACATATATAAACTGCCTAGTACCATGCTTTGCAAAAAGTAGGCACACAGCACTCTAAGATAAATCTATCATGAAGTAGGTAGGAAAATGAAGCAGGTTTTTCGCTATATTACATCACCAAATTTTATAGTTTTATGTTTAGAATGAGAAATCACGTTTGTCTAACTATGCACTTATTCAAGATCTAAAACTTTTTAAGAAATTTCAGTTTTACTCTTTCAGATCTGATTGAAAGACATGATTCCAGGTACCTCCTAAAAGCTCATTTTGTAATTTAAAAGAAAATCTTACATTTTAAATAATCAGAGTGTTAAAAATATTCATATTGGCCTCTATGCATATGAGTCTTGGTAGCAGACAGCTTGGACCACCTCAGTTAAGAATATAAATAAGGAGATTTCAGAATTATTGATTGGTGTAGATAAATGCCAATTAATTTTTTCCTGACATTAACATTTGATACAGCCAAGTTTTCTGCTCCTTATAATTACTTGTCTTTCTCTAGCTGCTATTGTTAAATGATGAGACACTGAATATTTTTAATCTTCATGTAAGAAATTTGAAATTCAAATGCTACTCATTCTTGGAAAAGTATTCACCTGCTCTTTCCTATAGTTGATTATAATTGCTGGAGCTTGGCTTCTAGGGGTGATTTAGTTATTGGCAAAAGCAGCCTTCTTTTTCATTATAAAACTATTACAGTTAGGTTTTGAAACTCCACTTCTATTTCATCAAACAGTGTTATATTTTAAAATTTCTGTTGCCTACGAGGCCCATTGTAGAAATGCACTTGTCCTAACATGTAGAGATTTCGGCTTTTTTTTTTAATTTTTTAATGTTTATTTATTTTTGAGAGAGAGAGAGACAGAGTGTAAGCAGGGAAGGGGAAGAGAGAGAGAGGGAGACACAGAATCCGAAGTAGTCTGCAGCCTCTGAGCTGTCAGCACAGAGCCCAAAGTGGGGCTTGAACTCATGAACTGTGAGATCATGACCTGAGCTGAAATCGGATGCTTAATAGACTGAGCCACCCAGGCACCCCTAGATTTTGAATATCTATATAGTTTACTTAGAACATTTACAGGTGAAAATGAACTCCCCACATAATAATCTTAACTGTGATCATAATGCCTTAAATATTTATCTTCACTGTTTACATTCACAGCTCCAATTAGGATCTTTTATGCTGAATGAATTAGAAATGTTTGGGTGAATTTTAAACTAAGAAAGCCTATAATTCCATTCTAGATCTTTCTTGAGAACTCAACCTCTATATTAAACTCTTTGCTTTACAATGAGGCAAGTCTCAGAATTGTCTAGTACAGCTGATAAATAGTCTCTATTGATGACAATGGATATGATATTTGAATCTTCTTTTTTTTTCATTTGAAGTCACTGAGGTTCTTTACGGTGCTTTTATGATTATTGCAGTGATACATTAAAGCTTCTACTATGTATGGGCCAATATATCTTGAATAAGGAATACAGGCTATTTTGATTTGACCTTACTTCACTATAAAAGAGGCATGACTCTAGTAGAAGACATATTCTAGAGCCGAATGCTTCTTACAGTATTCTCAATCATTTGTGTTCCATTGGGCATTATGGCCTGCCCTAAGTAAAGCAGTGTTTCTAATGGAGCAAGGCCATGTTAGCACACATAGAAAAATAACCTGAAAAATTATTCCAAACCAATTCTGATCATAAATCAGACTCATCATATTTTTAAAAATAATTTTGCAACCCAAGGAAATGACTATCCTTTCTTATCCTCAACCAAAATGTATTAAGTAGACAGACGGTGCCTAATCATTTTCCATATGGAAATTTTACATATGGAAATGTTTCTGACACTGTTTTATCAACCTCTTTTACCAAATCTAAGTGACTTTTAGTTTTAAGTTGTTTATACATAGTTAATAAGGATGTATATCAAAGAATATACTTTCATTTAAATGTTTTTCTAGACCACAAATTATATGTGTGTGTGTATATATATATACATATGTATATATACTCTAAATTTATCATCCATATTTTAGTTTGTTTAAATATCAAATAGTCCAAATAATAGGCCATGTTTGCTTATATCACAAAGAAAATGCATTGCTTATAAAATATATTTTTAGGAAGTTTCAGTTTGTTTTGTTAGAGTTTTAATAGATATAAGAAACTATTGATAATTCTTTACGCCTGAAGGATAACAGTTAATTCAATATTTGTATTCAACCTTCAACAGTGGTTAACATCTATTTCTCTGTTTTCAGGTAGTGTTTATACTATTTTGTTTCTTCTACTTTTATAGTAGAGGTATTTATTTGGAGAATTTTATTTAAAAAAGTAGATCCTAATATTTAATTTTTATTTATTTAAATTGTCCTTACTCTACCATCCATTGAATAGCATGCTAATTTGTACATTTCTTCTTATAACCAGATGATTCATGCAAACTGACTTGTGAAAATGGAGGAAGATGCCTTTTAAATGAGAAGGGTGATTTGAGGTGTCACTGTTGGCCTAGTTATTCAGGAGACAGATGTGAAGTCAATCACTGTAGCAACTACTGTCAAAATGGAGGAACTTGCATGCCATCAACACTGGGTAAATATGTGAATGTCACTGTATATTAAAATAATTTGCATTTTTCCTTATATGTGAAAAACATAAAGAAAATACTTAATGGTACAGATATAATTCCTGATGTCTTAATAAAGAATACATAAACACAAGTTAAATATAATTGTTAATTCACCACAATCAGTAGCGTTTGTTCTAAATTCAGTAGTGAAGTTCTAGTCACAAAATTAGCAATGGTACTGATCATTATCACGTGTTGAGTGCCTGCCATGTATCAGGGCTCAGTGTTCATAGATATTCTGATGCTGGCTTAGAATGATTAAGTAACACCAGTTTTATAAGCCTTATATGTTTGTCTCCAAAATCTGTTCTTTATTTTAATTTTATTTAATTTTGATATTTCAAGGTAGAGATTTTTTTTTAATTTACTTAAATTCCAGTTAGGTAGCATTCAGGTGTACAATATAGTGATTCAACACTTCCATGTAACACATGGTGCTCATCTCAACAAGTGCCCTCCTTAATCCCCATGCCTATTCCACCTTCCATTCACCTCCCCTCTGGTAACCATCAGTTTGTCCTTTATAGATAATAGCTTTTTCTTGATTTACCTCTCCCTCTTCCCCCCCACCCCCCCTTTGCTCCTTTGTTTTGTTTCTTAAATTCTACATATGAGTGAACTCATACGGTACTTATCTTTCTTGGACTGACTTCTTTCACTTAGCATAGTACTCTCTACCTCCACCCATGTTGTCGCAAATGGCAAAATTTCATTCTTTTTGTGGCTGAGTAATATTTCATTGTGTGTGTATATTACATCTTCTTTATCCATTCATCAGTCGATGGACATTTGGGCTGTTTTCATAATTTGCCTAGTGTAGATAATACTCCTATTGTAGATAATACTGTAGATAATATTGTAGATAATACATTGGGGTGCATGTATCCCTTTGAATTAGTAATTTTCTATTCTTTGGGGAAATATCCAGTAGTGCAATTGCTGTATTGTAGAGTAGTTCTATATTCAACTTTTTGAGAAACTGTTTTCCAGAGTGGCTGCACCAGTTTACATTCTCACCAACAGTGCAAGAGGGTTACCCTTTCTCCACATCCTCACCAACACCTTTGTATTTTGTGTTATTGATTTTAGCCATTCTGAAAGGTGTAAGGTAATATCTCATTGTAATTTTGATTTGTATTTTCCGGATGATCAGTGATGTTGAGCATGTTTTCATGTGTCTGTTGTCCATCTTGATGTCTTATTTGGAAGAATGTGTTCTGCCCATTTTTTAGTTGGATTATTCATTTTTTGGATATGGAAGGTTTTTTTTCTTAATGCTTATTTATTTATTGTGAGAGAGAGTGAGAGCAAGCAGTAGAGGGACAGAGAGAGGGAGAGAAAGAATCCCCAGCAGGCTTCACATTTTCAATGCAGAGCCCGACATGGGGCTTGAACTCACAAACTGAGATCATGACCTGAGTCAAAATCTAGAGTCAGATACTTAACTGACTGAGCCACCCAGGCACCCCTGGATGTTGAGTTTCAATAAGTTCTTTATAGGTTTTGGATACTAACCTTTCTCAGATATGTCATTTGCAAATATCTTCTTCTATTCTGTAGGGTTCCTTTCAGTTTTGTTGATTGTTTCCTTCATATGCAGAAGCTTTTCTATTTTGATGAAATCTCAACAGTTTATCTTTGCTTTTGTTTCCCTGCCCTCAGGACACATATCTAGAAAGAAATTTCTGTGGCTGATAACAAATAGAGTACTGCTTGTGTTCTTCTCTAGGATTTTTATGTTTCATGTCTCACTTTTAGATCTTTAATCCATTTTGAATTTACTTTTGTGTATGGTATAAGAAAATGGTCCAGTTTCATTCTTTTACATGTTCTTTTTTAATTAAACAGTTTGCCTAATTCTAAACATCATTTGCTTTCGAAAATTAAATTAGGGGGACCTGGTTGGCTCAGTCAGTTAAGCGTCTGACTCTTGGTTTTGGCTCAGACCATAATCTCATGGTTCATGGGTTTGAGCCCTGCATCGGGCCCTGTGCTGACAGTGTGGGGCCTGCTTGGGATTCTCTCTTTCCTCTCTCTCTCTCTCTCTGCCCCTAGTCCAGTCACAAGCTCTCTCTCCCAAAATAAATAAATTTAAAAAATTAAGTTAAATTAGGTTAAATTAAAAAATTAAATATCAATATACTATATCATTACACCTGATAGCATCATAATTCCTATCTCAAATTATAACTACTTTGTTGGTATTGTAATACAGTGTATAATATGCTTTGAAAATATCAGGTTACTACATGTTAAGATATACTTGAAATTCTTATCAAACTACGCAATAGCTGTGTTTGCAAAAAGGATTTTCTACAGTGCATAAGTGAACATTAAAACATATTTTTCTACTTAGTTCTATTATATTTAAAACATGTTCCCATGGGAAAAAATTAACCCCAATGCATAATAAAAATATAATTTGTAAATTCCAAAAATCAGTCTAAAAGACAGTATGCAACTATTAGAGTGCAATTTATGCACATTTAATTCTACTACAATAAATGCAAATTTAGTCAAATGGAAAATTAATCCATATGATCTTCACATCCCCTACACAGTTAATTTCTGTCTTACTGGGAATTCTCACTGCTTCTATTGCATATTTTATTTTTTGAAGTATTTAGCATAATGCTAACTGAAAAGAGCCACATGAAGAAGCATTTTCAGTGGAGTTCAGAGGAACCAAACTGTTTCTGATTTGCATTCTAATAGTAAAAGCATTACTATTTCTTTAAATTTGCCTTTATGTCTACAAATATTTTTAACTTATGACTAATTGATAATTAAGGTATTCTAACTACTTAATAGAATTCTGAAAAAAAATTCAGCAAGTTGATTGAAATAAAAAGGCACCAGATCTTACTACATATTTTCACTCTGCCTAGGAGAAGCTACTCCTTATGGTAGAGTATATTCCATTGTTGTGGGAGAAACTGTAGTACTGGGACCATCATTGAATATGCAAATGAAAATTGAATTAATGTGAAGTAAAAGGATATTAGGACACTGTAATTGTATTTTTGTAACACAGATACCATTTTCTTTAGGGAAGAAGCTTTTCTTTTACAAATGAGTTGTATAAAGATTTTATAATTTGTTAATTTTCTCATTAAGATAATAAAAATTACTGGGTTACAACCAGATGATTTTCTTATATTTATCTTTAGAAATATTTAAGCCAAAAAGAGTTTGATACTCCAGACTATGAATATCTACTCAACCAGCAATGGACCCACAAGGACAAATCTCTATTGATTTTGCTGTCCTGTTAATGGATCCCGAACTACATGTGGATACAGCACAACTTTTAGTGTTTGATTCAAATCATTTGTCCAGATCTTGCTGTATTCTTAGTACATGTATTTTATCTTTGCACCCAGATAGAGTATTAGATCTTGATTTACATAGATAACATGTTCAAAAAAATTATTTTTCAAATTAGTTATATAAATGAGTCCTTATATGAATTCAGCTTGAGATATGGCCATGAAGTTTATTGTCTTATAGCATCTAATTATTTATAATAATATCATATCCAAATAAGTCATCTACAAAGCATTTTTTACTTTTAAAAATATGGGTTTATAAAAACATTGTTTACTATTATAGACTGTAGAACCTCATTATCTCCACACAAATGTTAATTTGTTAAATAAATCCCAGTGGGCAATTCATGGATTTATTCATTGTTGGTTTACTTACAGTTAAGCCTTTTGGCAAATTCCTATGTGGACACTATATGACTAGGGTTTGGGGCAGCTTTAATTAAAATGTATAAGTTTATGACAGTTGTATAGAACTATAATAATTGAACAAAGGAAATGTCACCAGTTAATTAAAAGCACGCATCTGAGAGGCATAATTAAAATTTTGCATCTAGGAACGAGTTTTTCCTCATTCCTTAAGTTGTTTTTTTTTGAAAGAGAGAAAGCTAAAAATAAAATATATGAACTATATTCATATAGAAAAGTACTATAAAATGAAATCATTTGACATTGATTATATCAGCAAGGGTGCATGTAGCTCATTTCTATGACCTCATAGGAGGAAATTAAGATAAAGTTTGCCTTGAGCAAAATAATGGAAATGAGAGTAAAGAATTGAATTTTTCAATCATTCTATTATAGAAAATAAAGAATAATTTAAGAATGTTTCTCATCATGGATATAATGAGGGTATTTATGTCATTAAATATATTTATATATTTACAATTAATCTTCACTTTTATAAATATTTATAATCTAAGGTATGTTGATGCTGTTTGGTATTTTCCTTACTCTTATAAGTCTATTATTTAAAATTTCAGTGTTCATATCAAAATGAATCAAGGTTTTCTACACAGCTGATTTAGAGTAATAGAGCAAGAGAGTTTGTAAATTTGGGGCAATATAGCCAAATATTCCCACTCATACAGTTTGGAGTTATGCAGAGGGGAAAGCAGTTTTTAATTTGGGAAGTTTGAAAATACATAAAAGCAGGACTGGCTAGGCAAAGGAGTGACAATACAATTTTCTATAGTAGATAATATTTGTAATGAATATCTTAAATGAATATGAAAAGAAGAAGCAAAAACTCTGCTTGAGCCTTCTCTGTAACCACATCTGTGGACTTGGGCAATGAATGATTTTGTCCCCACAACTGAAACAGGTGTGAAGAGGAGTAAGGAAAGGCAGTGGGGGGTGGGGCGGGGGCAGATTCTTCTCACTATGTCTTCCTGCAACAGGCAGGGACTTTATAATTGTAAGCAAGTAGACGGTGAGACTTTCCTTTCTCATTCATTTAGGCTCTTTGTGTTCAGGACACTGCCCCCAATATGAAGGTAGCATAGATGATGGCACTGCCATCAAATATTGGCTGCCCTAAAAGTGTTGTCTCCAAGTGTTCTCTCTCCCAGTTAAGCTAGGAACTTTTGGATACCCTGAAAACATCATGGGAGTAGTGACAAAACATGAACACTGATGTGTCTCAAGTCACATCTGTACCTAGGACATGGAGTACACAACCACCTAATTAACATCATGATAAAGGGTACGCATGCCCACCTTTAACTGCCCATCTTTGTTTTTCTTTCACTTTTACTTATATGAGAGCAAGTTTTCATTTAAATTAAGCTTGATGTCCTAGCTTCCTCAACATAAATATTGTTTATATTTAGGGAATGCTGAGAGCTGGATATTTGGTCCTACTTGCTTTTTTAAGAATCCAAGAGAATATTAAGTTGAAAATGTAAAATTGAAAACATAAAATAGTGCATATAATGTTAACAAATATGTGACATAGAAAGACATAACTATGATAAATCAAGTAGGAAAAAAAAACCAGAAAGCATAATGAGCAAATGACAGAAGACAAGTCTCACACATACACGCAAACATAGAAAAAAGGAAGATAAGAGGAAAAAGAGGGAGGAGGAGTTTGGAGAGGACAAAGCACAGGAGCCCAGTCGCACACACATGAAACCAGCATCCTCAAATCACTCTAAGAAGAAAATGTTCAGGGTAAAAATCTTGACGCAGGTAATTTGAAAACACTCATCAAGGGTTTTAAAATTTTTCTGTGTTCTTTAATTAACTAATGTCAGTTTTATAAACATATCCCAAGGATTATATAATGATAAAAAACAAAATATTTAGAAGTGAAGATGTTCAATATACTGTTATTTATAATGTAAAATTAGAGATAGAAACCTGAGTTCAAATAGTATGTAAAACATACCTAAAAGATGAATGTTATATGATAAATAAAACCAGAATTGTGGAATATATAATAATATAGGAAAATATTCATATTGTACTGTATTGTATTTTTATTGAAGTATGGTTGGCACACAGTGTTACATTAATTTAATGTGTACAACTGAGTGATTTGGCAACTCGATATGTTATGCTAAGCTCGTCACAAGTGTAGCTACCATCTGTTACCATACAGTGCTATTAAGGTATCATTGACCATATTCCCAGTGCTGGTACCTTTCATCCTCATGACTTATTCATTCCATAACTGGTAGCCCGTACCTCCCACTCCCCTGCACCCATTTTGCCCATTCCCTAACCCCTCCCCTGTGGCAACCACCAGTTTGTTCTATGGGTCATCTCTTTATATATGTTTGTTTGGGTTTTTAGATTCCATATATAAGTGGGATCATATGGAATTTTTCTTTCTCTATCTGAATTATTTCACTTAGCATAGTACCCTTTGGGTCCATCCATGTCATCACAGTGGCAAGATCTCATTCTTTTTCATGGCTGAATAATCTTCCATTGTACATATGTATCATATGTATCCTATTTTTATTTATCTATCCACAGACACTTAGATTACTTCCATATATGGGCTAGTATAAATAATGCTGCATCACTAATCATCAGGTAAATGCAAATCAAAACCACAATGAGATACCACCTCACACCAGTCAGAATAGCTAGTACCAAAAAAAACAACAAATAACAAATGTTAGCAAGGATATGGAGAAAAGGGAACCCTCATGCACTGTTGGTAGGAATGAAAATTAGTGTAACCACTATAGAAAATGGTATTTTGAGGTTCCTCAAAAATTAAAAATAGAAACATCATAAGATCCAGTAATTCACATTGCATTTTGAAGTTAAAAAGGACAAGAAGTGGCTATATGAGTCCAAAATGGAAAAAATGCATACATAAAGTGTCTATGTAAGGAAATAGATCCTTCTCTGTATGTATCTATTTTCTAAGTTCCCCAAGTAACATGCATTGCTGTTAGAAAGTAATAAAGTAATAATTATTGTTATTGCTGATCACGGTAATTAATATATATTAGACTGCTTATGAGTGGCGGGTGCTGTTCTCAGTCCTTGCACCTTCTCAAAAAACCTGTGAGAGACTGAAAGTAAGATTCTCTCTAATTCTGCTGCTGACTGTATGAAGCACAGTTACTGGTTCATTTGGACCACATGGTGGGAGCAGTACTAAGCTATTCAGTCTTATGACTTTCTAAGCTAATCTCAGATGGTTTGAGTTGGCTTCCTTCTATTCACAGAAAGGACAAAAATATTTCAGTTTCATTTTCACAAAGCTGGCTGAAAACGAACTTTCCAGAGGTATAAATAGATTGTGACCTATAATTTGAAACATGTCAGAATATATTAAGTAGTACTGGGAGGGCGCTAGGTAAAGTCCACAGTTTTTCCTTTTCTTTTTCAGGTTTGGTGAATAGTTCTCTGTAATCTTTATGATGCTTAAGACAACTCGACAGCTATAGTCAACTTACTAAAATTATGTATAAATGGGCACTCACTTTCAGTGCAGGAAAACATTAAATAAAGTGGAAAAGTAGAATGTCAAATCTCTTTATCAAAAAGAGTAGCAATTCTTTAAAGCATTCAAAACTTTTATTGAATCTAAGTCAGAAGTGAAGACAGATTTCACAAAGCAGAGTAGTCTTGGGGGTAAGAGGTCAGGAGAAGAACTTTCTGATAGCAATCTAGTATCCAACTAAATGCTGTAGTGACTTATTTCTCAACTTACTATTTTTATCCTATATAAAAGAACAAGAATGTGGGTTTTGTTCAAATACTAAAAATGTTGTGAGTAAAGAGCATGTAACTTTTAATTTTTTTTAATGTTTATTTATTTATTTTGAGAGACAGGGAGAGAGAGAGAGAGAGAGAAAATGAGTAGGGGAGAGGCAAGGAGAGAGGGGGAGAGAGGATCCCAAGCAGGCTCCACACTCAGCACAGAGCCTGACTCAGGGCTCAGTCTCACAAGTGTGAGATCATGACCTAAGCTGAAATCAAGAGTCAGATGCTTAACCGATTGAGCCACCCAGGTACCCCAAGAGTATGTAACTTTTAGAGACTATTTTCATAGAATATTAAATGTAAACATTTGTAAATACGTTCTGCAGTTTAAATGTCAATTAAATGCTATTACTTAAACTCAATGTGTTTATCAGACTATTTGAACTAAACAGTGACTGTATACATAGAAGACCAGTAGGTAGAAAACATTACAACCAGGGATAAAAATTTACAAGCACCAGACTTACTCAACCAGTACCAAATCAAACAGTATAAGAGGCAAGGTTCACACTGACAAATGAGTATGAATTCAAATAAATTGCTTAGAAAGAGAACTGACTAGTGATGCTCACTGGCAGGTATCTACCTCTCAGAAATAATAAACGCTGTCACTGTCTCATAGGAAGCTCACATGTAATTACTTTTGCTAGCATTTCTTCATGGTAATCAACCACACATTTTCAAGCATTATGTGTATATGAAAAAAAAGGGTAATGACTTATTTGTCCAATATTGAGCAGAGAAGTAATTTTGCCTGCTTAAAGTCATACAATATTGATTAAATTGCACTGATGAGTAGCATCTTTATAATCAGCTTAAAAACCGTTTATTAAATAAATCTAGCTTTTAAAGACAGACACCAGTATTACATCATGTTACTGAAAAATGCCAACAGATCACCTTTTTTTTAATGTTTATTCATTTTTGAGAAACAGAGAGAGACAGACTGTGAGCGGGGCAATGGGCAAAGAGAGAGGGAGACACAGAATCCAAAGTAGGCTCCAGGCTCTAAGCAGTCAGCCCAGAGCCCGATGCAGGACTCGAACTCATGAACCGCGAGATCATGACCTGAGCTGAAGTCAGGAGCTTAACCGACTGAGCAACCCAGGTGCCCCCAACAGATCACCTTTATGATATTCAGATACAAATATATGCTTTTGAGCATCTTTATTGATATTTATTCATATATTATTTGACTCAAAGCTACACAGCAAATTTTACTCTAAAGTTATTAGCAATCAAATAGCGATTTCTATATGGAATATATATTCAGTAACTGTAATATTTTAGAAAATTTGCAGACATAATGTTAACTTTATTCTAGTGACTACTACATTTTGAATGCTTCATAAATGCCAAGAACTCTGGCAAATTTCCTAGATGTATTACCTTATTTAATGCTTATCACTCTGTAATGTCTACATTGTGGCATTTTTCAGATGTGAGCTAGAGTGGTTAAGAAAACTAGAATCCAAGAAACTAGATTGTTCCTGATTCAGTGCTCAAAGACATTACCTATTATCAATGACAATAAGCAATATTGTCTGCCCATATCAGAGAAAGAGGCTGGCTATGACTATATAACTAAAAGTAACATATAGTCAAATAGGCCCATTTATCTAGAGGTAAACTATACCCAAATCCTATAAAGTTAATGCTCATTTAACAAGGAATAATGATAAATCATTGTGATATCCATGTGGTTGCCTATATAATAGAAAAGATTCAGTTTTTGTTAAATACTTTAAAACATTATTTTGAACTGATATATAGGTTGGGTAATGGGCATGTTATTTTCAAAAGAATACATATGGAAAATAATGTGTATGGGGATTCCATATGTAGTTTTTTAATAAAGGAATATGTACTCAGTTGAATTTAAATAATAACCTTTGTTGATAATTTATTTAACAATAATAGTAATATTAATACCAATACCACCACTACTACTAAGAGTAGTAATAATAATATAATAATATGAATAATAATATATGAATAATTAATATATGTTAACAATAATATTAATACTAATGGTAGTAATAATGATACCACCGCTACTAATTGAATACTTGCTGTATGGCAGACATTGTGCCATGTGGTTTACCAGCACATAGTAGGCATTACTATCACCAGTTTACAGAATGAGATGCAAAATGAGATCTAGTGAGGAAAGCTAAGTTTTCCAAAAACACACAATTAATAAATATCTAATAGGATTTGATTTCCAGGTCTGCCTAATACCAAAAAACAAACTAACAAATAATTTAACTTTGTACCAAATTTATTTAGTTTCTGTTAATTATTCTTATGAACTATTTCTGAATCAGTCATCTTTACTGAGACTAGTTTTGGTATGGAAGGGTCTTGCAAGGCCAGTGAAGTTTAAAGAACTCTGTTAAAATCTAAGACATTTCCATTTTTCTTGTGAGCAATCCAATCTTTAGTTGTGTCAATGAGTATTCCTTAATAATATTTATTATTGATTATAGGTATTTAATGCCTTTAGTTATGTTTTCACTGTATTTAACATTAGTTACTATTGGTTATCCAGTTAAATTTGAACAGTTTATTATTTATTTACCTTGTTGCATGAAAATTTGCTGGAACATTTTAGAGAATATATGCAACCAGTTCCCATTTATTTATGAATAGCAGATAAATTAACAATAAATTAATGGAGCAAATAAACTAAGCTCCATTTATTGTATACAGCTAGTAAGGCACTTTGCTAGCATATCGTGTCATGTTGAACTTGAGTATGGAGCAGACCTACCACTGAGAGAACCTAGTCTACAGAAATCTACAGAACCTATGCTACCAGAACAATGTTTGTGAGAAGAATTTTCTCCCCTGTGGGTCCTACTGAGCATCCAGAGACATGCTCGAGACATACGGCAAAGACTGAGAATGAAGTTCTGTCATTTAGAAGGGACAATGAGCCTAGCGTCAGAAAAATGAGCCTGAAGCATTCAGATAGAGAGACAAATATTGAAGCCATGAAATTGTATTGTATCACCAAAAAGAAGTTTGGAAGAACATATTTTAAGACCCAGAATGAGAAAACATAAAGGCAATTGAAAAGGACAGTTACAGAAAAAGGGAAATCAACAATAGCAGTATTTTAGAAACCAAGCAGAGATAGAAATTTTAAGAGTAGATGTGTAATAAAAAATTTAAAAAAAATAAATTTCAAAAATAAAATGTGTAAAATTATGGAGAACATTTGAGAAGGATGATTAAAAAGAAATCAGTGGATTCAGTGATTAAGAGATCAGAGATAAGCTTTGCAAGAGGACATAAATATACAGTAAAGACAACACCACACATTAACATCTCGATTCCTAAACCTTTCTTTCTGCTAGGGAATCAGAATTCATTTATGTGAGCAATACATACATATTGAAAGGTCTGGCTTCTCTTCTGAAATAACGAAGCATGTTGAGAAAGTAAAGAGAGAAAGTTTGAAAATGTTGGAGTCTGAGAGTGAGGTTGATGGAGAATTTCTGCTTTATCCCATCGCTTCCATACAAATTCAAATTTAACTTTGTCTTAAATAGATAATGGAGATAAAATGCGTAATTTAAGACAGTTTTCCAAAAGATTTTCTTAGAATGTTACAGTGTTTTTTTTAGGACACCGTTACAAAGTGAATCTCATTCAGTAGAAACAACAACAACAACAGTAATAAACAGAACTAAAGTGTCACTGAGTACTTTCTATGTGCCTAGAACTTTTAGAAATGCTTTGCATGTATAATCTCATTTATTTTCTCTGATTCTACACAACAACCCTATGAGAAAGGTACTATTATTATCCCCATTTTTGCATAGGGGAAATGAGAAGTGACGCCCATGGTCCCACAACCAGTAATTGGCACAGATAGTGTATATCCAGGCAGTCTGACAACCCACACTTTTAAGCCCTGAATGCTATAGAAACCAGACAGATTAGAGCCAACAAACTGAACCTCCCCTTCCTTCCTCAGGTTAATTGATGCTTTGTCTGATTACACTACCCTTGTAGGCTGTCAACTCCCAAGCTCCCTGGATGCATCACTGCTGTAAATCTATACCTTAGTCATTGTAACAGCACTGTTGCCTTTTCAAATGCCAAAATCAAATTGAGCTACCTAAAAAATATCTATAAATGAATCCAATGCAACTTGTTAGGATGCACACAGATTCATGAGTATATTAGATGGAGCCCATTATAAAATTCTGTGACAGAAAGTTCGTTTCCCATCAGCAATCAAAAGATCTGCTGCATCAACACAGTTTCAAGTTTTTGGTGTTCCCCTGAATATGAAGATTTCTCTTGTCAAAAAGAAATCTTCTTTTTAAAGGAAAAGAAGAGCCTTTTCAAAATAATTCAGCCAGAATCTAAATGATTTGAGGCATATGCCAGGGAAGAGGGTTTAGGGAACCTGGCCACTGCCCTAGTTGACATGAAAGCATGATGTCATTCTCTCAGTGACTGGGACAGAGAAGTTTTCAAGTGCCATAGTGGGTTGCATTTGTTTCCTTTAAACTCCTATTATTTTAATGTTCTTCACTCTTAATTTAAAAAAAAAAACTAAAAAATAATGTAGAAAAACATAAATCTACATTGTTTAAGTCCTACCATCATAGGACCCTTTTTTCTGATTGTTCTATGCGTTTTGATTGCTCCTATATTTTCTGTGCTGTTTGTTTCACCTTTAGTTCATGTTAATTTGTGTTCCTGTTTATATGTTCTGTTTCTCTGTAAGGCATTCACTGGTTCTTACTGATGAAGAGAAATTACTTCTTTTGTTCAGGGCTTTCATTTTCCTTAGTAACTGTGTTCCAACAATTCTCTGTCCTCTTCATCTTCAAGCACTATTCATTCTCTTGTTGTGTCTATTTTTTATCCATTATTGTTCCCATGAAGAAATTTTGTCTATATGTAAGTATCAACTGGAAAATTCACTACCATTATAAGAAAAATATTTACCTAAAAGTTTTAAAGCCATTTTCTGGGAATGGTAAACATGATGTTACTCAGCTTTCAATGTACATACAATTTACCTTGTTTCTCAACCTATTAATAGGCGTTTATCTGCCACCAAACTAATCACATTTATAAACAACTTTTAAAGCAATGCTACTCACCATAAAAATGTATATAACTTTCTTCATTGAGAAGCAGTAGCTTCAAGCATGTTTAAGTATATGGAGCACTTTCAAAGCAAAATAAATAAATTGTGGAAGCTTGATTTATTTATTCTCTTGGAAAGGAGGGTGCATTTTATTTTAGAGACATTTTATTCACTTATGAATGCTTTTCAAAAAAAAACGTAGAATGTAGAATCTATGGCAATAGAGAAAACTTATATCATTTTCACAGTTCAAGTCTTAAGCCTTATCTCATACATTTTTATGACCATTCTAATTATGCCTCATGCCTACAAAGGTGAGAGAGGAGATGGTTGGATAGTCTGTAATGCTAGTCAACTGACATTTCTGAGTCCTAGTTAATTCAGATCTATACCTGAATTTCTTTTTTATTCCCTTTCATGTTATTTCTTTACATTTGCACAACCTCTCAACTTCATTCTTTGCCCATTACAAATGAGAGCCATTATTTCATTTTGTTTTCCTTAATCTCTCCTACAGAGCTAGTTCTGTCCTCCATTTTCCACTTCATCCTTGATGAAGGCGGTTAGAGAGACTCATTCCTGATATAAGTTAACTGTGTTATGTTCCAAACACCTTAAAGGATCGTTCACCTTTTCTTCTGAAGTTCGTTCTTACAGAGCAAATAAAAATATCCATAGATGGTCCATTAGATTTGCTCTTGTGTGCTGTTAACATTAGGCTTTAAATCATCTTTCCAGACTGCAAGTAACAGTACTTTCCCACGAATAAAAGTATCAAAATGAAATAAAATAGGACTTAATAAGTGCTTATATACTAAATACAGTATGTATATTGACATCAACTAAAATTACTAATTACATAAATATTATAGAAGGCATGCCCACTTTAAACTTTTAAAAATATTTATTTATAAATCTAAGCTCATGCCTTACCAGTGGTAGTACATGATGATTGAATACTGAGAAATAGGATTGTTTCCATTTCATATTCTAATAGCTAATATAAACTGTATCAAAAATAATTTAAAAAGCAAAATGGACATGATGAGAAAGGTATAAAGAATAACACAAGTACTTCAGAAAATACTACACCTGTATAAATGTGTAATTAATCATAAAATGCACTCTGGTTGTTTTACCTGAGGTGAACCTGCCTTATCTTCTATGCTGGGCTCTACTGAAACATGGGAACATTGACACCCACAGAGGTCATGTTATTGCCTAAATTCACAGATGAAGTAGTGGACAAACGAAATGAATCCTGGCTTCCTGTTTCTTACCTAGTGAGGATTCCATGAAAACAATTTCAGTCAAATAATTTCCTTTTTGTTATGTTTTCTTTTCCAACAGGAAGACCCACCTGCAGCTGTGCACTGGGGTTCACTGGACCAAACTGCGGGAAGACCGTCTGTGAAGATTTCTGTCAAAATGGAGGAGCCTGCAGTGTCACTGCCGGCAACCAGCCCTCCTGCCACTGCCAGCCTGAGCACACTGGAGACAGATGCCAGTACTGTAAGTGAGAGTGACTCCCACAACACAGTCTGATAACATGCTTTCATGTTTACATTAAGTAACTTTCTTATCTCTATTTTCCCTCCATCCTCTCAATTTCAACAACCCCCTATTTTTCAGGGTCACTCCCTCCATCACCCCAACTCTCAACAATTATTTACGTTGTTTCTCATCCTTCTCATTTTAAAGATTCTGTTTCTTCCTTCCCTACCTTAGACTCCATAAACCATCACTGTAATCGTCCCCTTGTATATACCCTCAATTTCCTTTTTCTTTCTTCCCCTTCTATTACACTTTCCTAGAAAATTGTAACCATGGTTAAATCCAATTCTCCGTCTGTTCTGAACTGGTGTCCCACTGCTGGATGCAACAGAAGAACACATAATCATACAGACTGGTCTCACCTGAGATTTTATCACTAATTTCAAATGGGCACTTACTATGGCTTCTAGTATTTTGCTAATGTGTCAACTCTCCTAGATGTCTATGTCAAATCTTCATCTTTCTCCTCAAACTTCCAATACCTGCTCCCCAAGTTTATCCTCAGCTCAGGAACTTACTATCTTTTTTAAAAAAAATATTTATTTTTTCAGAGAGAAAGAGAACGTGCTTATGCCTGTGAAGTGGGGGAGGGGCAAAGGGAGAGGGAAAGAGAATCTTAAGCAGACTCCATGCCCAGCCTGATGCAGGACTGGATCTCTGTGAGATCATGCCCTGAGCTGAAATCAAGAGTCAGACTGAAAGAGCCACCCAGGCACTCCAGGAATTTGCTTTCTATTTCATTGATCAAAATAGAATCTATCTAGAGAGAACTACCACAAGCTCTCACCATCACATCCCTCAAACTACTTTATCTTATATCCATGTACTCTGTCTTATGAGCAGGAACCCCATACTACGTCTAATGCTATGCTATCCACTCATACATTAAATCCCTTTTAGCTACTCATAGACACATCTCTTACAACTGTCCCCTTTTTATCAGTATATTCCTCTCTCCCTAGCTCTTCCTTGAACAACCTTGCCTTGTGCCCACATCTCATTCTACCCACAACTTTATTTCCCTGCTTATTTTTTTTTACCCTCATTACTATCCAAAATAGAAGCATTATTCTAACGAGTTGTTATATGCTACAGTTCCCTATTTTTCTTTTGACCTCACCTCTGTCAGGTTTTTATCTTCACTATTTTGCTGAAATATCTTTCATCAGACAAGTTAATTAATTTATTTTATTGTCATTCATGTTCTCATATCCAATGGCCAATTATCAATTCTTATCTTACCCCACATTCAGCAGTTAATCACTCCCTAGTTAAAAAATGGCCATTTCTTTACATTTTCCACTCTCTTGTTTCCACTCCCATTTTACTGGCTGCTTCTTTTCACCGTCTTTGGCTGGTTCCTCCTCATCTCTCTGACCTTTAAACATTGGAGCAGCTGATGACTGTACTTATGCCTCATTTTTTTCTCAAAAACACTCATTCCTTGAGCCTGTGACTCAAAGGAACACTTTCATAAACAGTTTTAAAAATACACTTTCCCAAACATCACCTCCAAAGATTCTGATTCTGTTAGGCTGCAATATTATTTACAGTTTTCCACATGTGTCACATATGTGACCAAAATTGAGACCTACTACCTAGAGAATTTCAACTAATTGTATGATTTTTAATATCGTCCAGATACAAATGATTCCAAATGTATATCTCTGGCTAAACTTATCTCCTGAATTCCAGATTTTTATACCTAAGTATCTATTGGACACTTTGAGCTGGCTCTAAATTAACTTGATTTTCTTACTCAAACTTACTTCTACCACAGTTTTCCCTATGTCTATAAAAGGAAACATGATTCAGGTGCAAAAATCTTGGATTCATTTTTTTTTAATTTAATCTAACCCACTATATTAACTTTTTAAAGATTTTTTATATTTATTTTAATTCCAGTATAGTTAATGTACCGTGTCATATTAGTTTCAGGTGTACAATATAGTAATTCAACAATCCCATCCATCACCCAGTGCTCATCACCATAAGTGTACTCCTTAATCATCTTAATCCATCATCTATTTTGGATTCATTCTTGACTGCTCTCTTTGTTTACACCTCAGTTTCTTTCTCACTCTTTTTTCCTGTAAGACATACCCAGAATTTGAACGCTTCTCACTAGCTCCATCCCCACTGCCTTCATCAAAACTACTGGCATTTCTTATCTGGATTATTACTAACTGATCTCCATGTTTTCTCTCTGTACCCTCTCTACCTATTCTCAAAAGAGTAGCCACAGCTGTATGTTGTATTCATAATAAAAAGAATGGTTTTTTATATCAATCACATTTACTGAGATCTTTCTAAATCCAGGCACTCTTGTAGTTACTTCTTTTTTGACATTAATTCTAATAGCCCATTTAATCCCACTAATGAACTAGGTGTTGTCTTTATTCTCATTTTACAGAGGAGGCTACTGAGGAGGCACAAAGAGCCTCCTAAGATGGCACAATTAGTAAATGGGAGAGCCAGGAATCTCCCACAGGCAATCCAACCCTTAAAGTTACTCAATGTTCTGGCCCCAGACAGTTTGATATCTGTTCAAACCCTCACAGAGAGTAGCCTAGGTCTCTGGTCATGGTAGGAAGTACATGGAACAGCATTGAATCAAGCAATATGCACTGACTGAATTTGAGAAGCAAAGACAATATTAAATATGTTCTCTCTGGTGTTACAGTGTGCGGGGGGCACTTCTGCTGTAGCAAAGGGAAAAATTTGGTTTCAAATTGGTGTTTCCTTTTCTAAGTATATTCTTTTCTTCCCTTTTTTTAAGTTTATTTATTTATTTTGAGAGGTTGGGGAGGGGGGGAAGCAAAGAGAGAGGGATAGAGAATCTCAAGCAGGCTCCTCACTGTCAGCATGGGCTGGAACTCATGAACCGTGGATCATGACCTGAGCCAAAATCAAGTCAGATGTTTAACTGACTGAGCCATCCAGGTGCCCCTAAATGTATATTCTGCTCCTGTAGACTAGCCTCTTGACATATATAGATGCCACTACCCTCAGCCAATGCTCTTTTCACATTGCTTACCTAATTTATCTCTCAAATGATGTTTCACAGGCCAGCAGAGTTTATCTGGCAAAAATAGTCCAGTCATATGCAGGTATCCCCACTCACATATTGTTTAAGGTCTTCATCGCTCTCCCCTCCCTCTTGTTCCTCTCAACCTAGCAGAATATTTCAGCACAACTTCCACTTACTGACTCATGAGCTTTTTCTTTTCAGTTCCAATATTCTCACAACCCTGAAAGATTTCCAAGTGAACCAGGGACATCGCCAACTATTATTCTGCATAATGCAGACCCTCATTACTATCCAGATTATTTTTGCAGCCTCTCCTTTACTGTAGTAAAGGAGAACTTATCATGTTTCTCCACATGTCAGTTCCCCTGGCATTGTGACTTTCTCCTGGTATTCTCTTCCTCTGAAATGGACTTTCCTTGGATTCTTCCTCACCTTCATCTCTCCATGCAAAATTCTATCTTTCTGTCCCCATCCAGTTTAAAGGGCATTTCCTTTTTGAAGTTGTTCACATCTACCCTCAGTTTGAACGAATCCCTTTCTCTTCTGAATTTTCAAGTCACTGCTTCTTTACCTCTGTCTGTTTCTATTCACTTTTATCTGATATTATTGTTAATTGTGTGCATTCCTCCTATTTGTCTAAGATGACCTCTTTGAAATTATACCCAACAATGGCATTTGTCGAATAAATAAATAATCATAGATAAATAAATGAAAGCAGTTTGGAGACGAGTTAATAAAAGAACAATCAACTTAATGTACAAGAGCTACATTTAATCAGGGTACAACCATCTGGTATTTTTCTGTGCAGCTTTTCTCTGTTCCCAATTGGTCCATCATCATAGGATGCTGATCTTTTTCTTTAATTAAAAAAAATTTTAAGAAGCATTGCCATTTTTTACTCTCTTTGATCTAACTTAAAAAATTGCTATGTGGCCATCGTTATAGCAATTTGGTTTCTTAAAAAGAATAAATTCCGTTAGCATATATTTTAATTGGCAACTTAATGGAATCACAGTCTGAGGTAGCCTGATGCATTATAAAAGGCTGCATTATCATTTTATTATCACTATTAGCAGTCATAGCACTTCCCACCTTTTACTGCAAAGCACTTATTAAAATTAACCAATTAATCCTTAGACAGAGGTTAAATAACTTGCTCAAGGTCCCAAAGTAGTAACATTGTAGTCAGAATCGGACCCCAGGAGTTGTTGATCAAGATGTCAACAAACACTCCTGCAGTATGGTGATGCTGTTCTTTGGCAGCAAAATAAGTCTGTGGACAGTGTCATTAAAATGATAAATCCAGCAGCTGACAAAAGCATAATAAATTGAGGATCTATTATATGTGAGTCGGCAAGGTTCAGCGGACCTGGTATTCTGTCAAAATTGTATCTTGCGTATATACAAAATCTTCTCTCCAGAAATGAAGGAATGACAGAATGGTTCATTACAGTACCTAATTAAAGGTCCATTAGTGGGAGGTAAAACATCAGTTCTTAGTTGTGCTGAGTAAAAACATTTCACAATTCTAATGGCAATATAAAATCCTGAGGTCTAAATGGAAATTAATTTTAACAGCAGCACTCAGGGAGGAGAGACAGAGATAAATAATGGCAAAGTAAAATTAAGTATTCTTTAAGTAAGTTGTTTAAGAACAAATACAGCTCCATTTTGTGCAGATCTGGAGCAAGGATTTCTAGGATAAATCAAAAAAAATTATAAGCATGGCATTTTGCATTTAAATCTAGATGTTAAATATGAGGTTGTTAGTAATTAAATAGTGATAATATTAAGACAAAAGGGCCAATGAGGGCCAGCTCAAATCTGTGTCTAAGAGCTGGGTGTTAAAATCAAATAGCAATCTGTTTGTCCTCTCATTGATATTTTTAATCAGTAATATGCTTGGAGAACCATTATAATTTCAGTTACCGTTCAGTTTATTAGAAATACACATGTAGGGGGCCCCTGGGTAGCTCAGTTGGTGAAGCATCTGATTCTTAACTCTTCTTGAGCCCCATGTAGGGCTCTGCGCTGACAGAGTAGAGCCTGCTTAGGATTCTCATTCTCTCTCTCCCTTTCCCTCTTTCTCTGCCCCTCACCCACTGGTGGACTCACTCTCTCCCTCTCAAAATAAATAAACTTAAAAAAAAAAAAGAAAGAAAGCAATATACCTTTATGGTTTATTTCCATTGGTTCCAATAAATACAGACATTAAGTACGAGCTCAAGTTTATAAAATTAGGAATACTCAGACAGTAATCCAACCATTTCATCTATTGTAACTGGTTTTAGAACTGTAGTCTATCAAGTACCTTACAAAAGTTATACAGCATAGATGTTGTCAACCACATGTGATGACATCATGGGATTATTTTTACCATTTGCTTTGCAGAGCAATTTTGTTTCACTAGTCAATTGGTCAGTGAATATGTTTGGTGTTCACCATGGGCCTGTCACTGTTAGGCACTGCAAAAAGAGCTGTGTCAGAGATATCCTTTGCCCTCAAAGGGTTTAGAAGCTAATGTGTGATTCCAAAAATGATATGAGTTATGTTATGTCAGGTTAATGAAATACAGTGGCTAGCAGAATCCAGGAAAGAATACAGAAGAATACAGAATTCAGCCTGTAGAAAGATTTCAGCCTTCTAGAAAGATTTCTAGAAGGAAGTGACATGTAAGCTGAGGCCAAAAGAAAGAAGAAGCTAACCAGATGAAGAGAAGCAGTGAGTGGAATAGAATTTACAAAAGCCCAGAGGGGAAAGACTTTTTCTATTTATCTTTTCTGTTTCTATTTGATTTTCCTAGGGGAGGGTCACCAAGGGAAATAATAAATCATTGAAAACGTATAATGTATAGGTCACAGAGAAATGTGGTGCTATACATTATTTTATGTAATATATGAACATCTGATGTTTTACCAGATTCTTATACAACCCTGTGAAGTTAGTATTATTAGTCTAGTTTTACAATTGCCAAAAATGAGATTAAGCCATTCTCCCTAATCTGTTCCATTAAAGAACATAAGAGCCATAATTTGTACCCTTGTGGGTCTGCCTCCAAAAGTAGCTTCTTCTGTTGTATTTTCCTGTCACCTGATATCCTGACCATTCTGCTGCATCTTTTTAGGCTCATTATGAGAACATTCAAAGCTCATGTCACTCACGGGTTGCCAGTTTCTATGCCAATGAAAACAGGTGTTAATAAGAATTTTAATCTGGAGTTGATTAAACCAATGGCAAGCCCAAACAGAAGAGACCAAAGGATTTTAATAACGACCAGGAAAATAGAATAAAATGTTTGCAGTTGTCGCTGTTAAGTATGAAGGACAATTAGAACTAAGCCTAGAACGCTAGGAAAGGATCATGAGAAACTAGCTATTTCTTAAGTATGAGAACTAGCTATTTCTTAAGTATGCAAGTATTCACGATTCTTAGAGGATTCACAACTAGAGTGACAAAGTAATTTGGAGCTTGGGCTAAGGGTCCCCTGATTCTTTTTCTCTTGGTGAGAAGACAAGCACTGCCTTTATTCAGGCCTCTTGCCTGGATTACTACAGTGCATTCACTGCCCTATTCTTTCTTCCAACCCTGGAAACCCATTCGTTGTCTCTAAAATGTGCCCCTTTATGGGACACCTGGGTGGCTCAGTAGGTTAAGTGTCTGACTTCAACTCAGGTCGTATCTCCCAGTCCATGGGTTTGAACCCTGCATCGAGCTCTGTGCCTCCAGCTCAGAGCCTGGAACCTGCTTCAGATTCTCTCTGCCCTTCCCCCACTCACACTCTGTCTCTCTCTCTGTCTCTCTCTCTCTCTCTCTGTCTCTCAAAAATAAATAAACAATAAAAATAGTAAAAATATAAAAAGTAAAATGCGCCCCTTTACACATGGGCTCCTCAATGTCTCTAACCTCTCTAGTCCTCCTACTTTGTCTTCTTAACCTGCCTTTGCCCTAGGACACCCAGCACTTCTCTTTGACATTTTCACCCTGGGTTTATATCATCATTCATGTTCTTGACTCTCTACCCCCCTAGAATATGAAACAGGCCGTGATGTTATGCATACCTCATCAATCTTGGGGTTTAATTCAGTGCTTGGACTTAGGTATGTGAATAAATGTAAACAAAGTAGAAAGGGCTTATTTCATGCCAGCCAGGCCCATTTTTTGTCTGTGCTCTGACAAGATTCCACTTACAAAAGTTCTAGGCCACCTTTACTGAGCAGCTGATTAAGACATGAATTCCGTGAGAAACTTTGTGCTTGTGTTTTCAGCTTGAAAAAAAAATAGTGTAAAAATAGAATTAAGTTTGAATTAATCAGTGTAAAGGAAAATAAATACATTTCTTTTCTCATGTGACCATGATAGAAGAATAGTAAGCTAGGGTAGGGTAATGTAATAATTTTATTGTCTTATTCTGCATGGTTTAGAGGAAGTTGTCAGAATTAGAGAAATATTACTGAAGATAATTTTACCTATTATAAAACTGGAATTATTCAAAACAGATATTTACTATTACTGTTATGCCATCATTTGGAAATATAAAAATAACAAGAGGGAAAAGATTTAGGGATGATGTGCATATATAAAAAAGAATTTATTGGAAACTGAGGTAATTTTTTCCAAGCAGATATTATGTCATACGTGAGTCAAAGTACACGTTCTGATTATTAAAATTAATTTACTCAACAGATTACATTGAACACTTATGGGTATTATTTATTGTTTGAGGCATTGGGGACTTATCAGTATAAAGGCTCTTTGAAGATACTTGCCCCATAATTTTTGGTGAATAAAAAAACCAGTGGCATATCTTTGTAGATTAAAAGCCAGACACAGCTGCACTTAAACTTCCATAGTCAAAAAGGATCACAGATCAGAAATGGACTTTATTTCATGTCCTTAAGAAGCATACCATTATTGTTTTATGCAATTGTTTCAAATTCCAATAACATGTTTGTATAGTGAAATATGGATAAACTTTTATCTCTATGCCATGTAACTTAGACTTGGGATATTACTAATTATGTTTAATAATTTCAGTAACTATTATTTAAAAAAATCTTTTATTTAAGAATGCTTAATTGCTTTTTCTGGCAACATAGCAGTAACTTTTTCTATGCCAGGTTCATTTGATTTTGAGACAACTCTAATCTCATAATACTCTTAAAACAGTATTCTTCACCCAGTAATCAGGCCAAGTTTAGATAGTTTAATCTTCTACTTTTATGCTATATTAGAGCTACTGATAAGTATTTACCCTTCTTTTTCCAACTTAAGGAAGAATATTATTACAAAATAATATGAAAGATAATGAAACGCAGCCTCAAAGCTGCTTATTGAAAGGTTGAAAATAACATGTCACACATACGTAATGGTTACTAAGTGTCTAAAGAGGGATTTATATTGAATTAAACTGAACATGCCCAATTGGGAACCCTCAAAAAGGAAGAAAAGAAGGGAGGTAGGGAGGAAGGGAGGGGAGGAAAGGTTGGAGGGAGGGAAAGAAGGCAGGCAGGCAGGCTTTTTATGAACAGAAGCTGTCCATGATTGTGATTCTGCTGTACCTGATGTTAAGTAAACTAAATGGATTCATAAATAATTATCTGCAAATAGAATTGTGTACTTGAAAATAATATATTACACAAATCATGCACAGATAGAGATACAGATTGAACAAAAACATTTACTTGAGGCTTACCTCAAACCAAGCAAATTGTTTCTAGTTAAATGCATTTGCTAACAAAACATTTAAAACAATGAATTTAAATGTAGATTTAAGAGTAAACTTAAAACACATTATTTATAACAGATTTGGAATGTCAACTGACATATTTTGAAAAAAATGCTATGAGTCAGAAATCTTTAAATCCTTTAATAATTTTTATTTATTTTGAGAGACAGAGAGGCAGAGAGAGAGAGGGAAAGAGAGAGAGAGATAAAGAATGAGTGGGGGAAGGACAGAGAGAGAGGGGGAGTAAGAATCCCAAGCAGTCTCTGTGCTGTCAGCACAGAACCCAGTGTGGGACTCGATCTCATGAACCATGAGATCATGGCCTGAGCCAAAATCAAGAGTCAGACGTATAACCTACTGAGCCACCCAGTCACCCCAGGAATCTTTAAATACTCTAAAAGAAGAAAACAAAATAAGATTCCTATCTATAGTTAACATGATAATCATGTTTTTTACTATTAAAGATTTCATCACTATAAGCTGGTATTGTGATTACTCAGTTTTATGAAAAAATAGACCTCTTTTGGTAGTAAATACTAGGCTAGAAAAAATTTGTATTCATCTTAATTATTGATAAAAATGGCAAAAAACTAGTGTGCCATCATTGGTTCTCAAGGTGAAAAATAAAAGTCCCCAAATCTTATAGCTTTTGGGGTTTTGTTTGTTTGTTTTTTTACTTGACAGATTTTTTTATTTATTTTTATTTATTTTTATTTTTTTAATATGAAATTTATTGTCAAATTGGTTTCCATACAACACCCAGTGCTCATCCCAAAAGGTGCCCTCCTCAATACCCATCACCCACCCTCCCCTCCCTTCCACTCCCCATCAACCCTCAGTTTGTTCTCAGTTTTTAACAGTCTCTTATGCTTTGGCTCTCTTCCTCTCTAACCTCTTTTTTTTTTCTTCCCCTCCCCCACAGACTTCTGTTAAGTTTCTCAGGATCCACCTAAGAGTAAAAACATATGGTATCTGTCTTTCTCTGTATGACTTATTTCACTTAACATAACACTCTCCAGTTCCATCCACGTTGCTACAAAGGGCCATATTTCATTCTTCTCATTGCCATGTAGTATTCCATTCCGTATATAAACCACAATTTCTTTATCCATTCGTCAGTTGATGGACATTGAGGCTCTTTCCATAATTTGGCTATTGTTAAGAGTGCTGCTTTAAACATTGGGGTACAGGTGTCCCTATGCATCAACACTCCTGTATCCCTTGGGTCAACTCCTAGCAGTGCTATTGCTGGGTCATAGGGTAGGTCTGTTTTTAATTTTTTGAGGAATCTGCACACCGTTTTCCAGAGTGGCTGCACCAGTTTGCATTCCCACCAAGAGGGTTCCTGTTTCTCCACATCCTCTCCAGCATCTATAGTCCCCTGATTTGTTCATTTTAGCCACTCTGACTGAAGTGAGGTGATATCTGAGTGTGGTTTTGATTTGTATTTCCCTGATGAGGAGCGACATTGAGCATCTTTCATGTGCCTGTTGGCCATCCTGATGTCTTTTTAGAGAAGTGTCTATTCGTGTTGTCTGCCCATTTCTTCACTGGATTATTTGTTTTTCAGGTGTAGAGTTTGGTGAGCTCTTTATAGATTTTGGATACTAGCCCTTTGTCTGATATGTCATTTGCAAATATCTTTTCCCATTCCGTTGGTTGCCTTTTAGTTTTGTTGATTGTTTCCTTTGCAGTACAGAAGTTTTTATTTTCATGAGGTCCCAGTAGTTCATTTTTGCTTTTAATTCCCTTGTCCTTGGGGATGTGTCAAGTAAGAAATTGCTGCGGCTGAGGTCAGAGGGGTTTTTCCTGCTTTCTCCTCTAGGGTTTTGATGGTTTCCTGTCTCACATTCACGTCCTTTATCCTTTTGAGTTTGTTTTTGTGAATGGTGTAAGAAAGTGGTCTAGTTTCATCCTTCTGCATGTTGCTGTCCAGTTCTCCCAGCACCATTTGTTAAAGAGACTGTCTTTTTTCCATTGGATGTTCTTTCCTGCTTTGTCAAAGATGAGTTGGCCATACGTTTGTGGGTCTAGTTCTGGGGTTTCTATTCTATTCCATTGGTCTATGTGTCTGTTTTTGTGCCAATACCATTCTGTCTTGATGATTACAGCTTTGTAGTAGAGGCTAAAGTCTGGGATTGTGATGCCTCCCGCTTTGGTCTTCTTCTTCAATATTACTTTGACTATTTTGGGGTCTTTTGTGGTTCCATACAAATTTTAGGATTGCTTGTTCTAGCTTCAAGAAGAATGCTGGTGCAATTTTGATTGGGATTGCATTGAATGCGTAGATAGCTTTGGGTAGTATTGACATTTTAACAATATTTATTCCTCCAATCCATGAGCATGGAATGTTTTTCCATTTCTTTATGTCTTCTTCAATTTTCTTCATAAGCTTTCTATAGTTTTCAGCATACAGATCTTTAACATCTTTGGTTAGATTTACCCTAGGTATTTTATGCTTCTTGGTGCAATTATGAATGAGACCAGTTTCTTTATTTGTCTTTCTCTTGCTTCATTATTAGTGTATGAGAATGCAAGTGATTTTTGTACATTGATTTTGTATCCTGTGACTTTGCTGAATTCATGTATCAGTTCTAGCAGACTTCTGGTGGAGTCTATTGGATTTTCCATGTATATCATGTCATCTGCAAAAAGTGAAAGTTGACTTTATCTTTGCCAATTTTGATGCCTTTGATTTCCTTTTGTTGTCTGATTGCTGATGCTAGAACTTCCAACACTATGTTAAACAACAGTGGTGAGAGTGGACATCCCTGTCGTGTTCCTGATCTCGGGGAGAAAGCTCTCAGTTTTTCCCCATTGAGGATGATATTAGCTGTGGGCTTTTCATAAATGGCTTTTATGATGTTTAAGTATGTTCCTTCTATCCCGACTTTCTTAAGGGTTTTTATTAAGAAAGGGTGCTGAATTTTGTCAAATGCTTTTTCTGCATCGATTGACAGGATCATATGGTTCTTATCTTTTCTTTTATTAATGTGATATATCACATTGATTGATTTACGAATGTGGAACGAGCCCTGCATCCCAGGAATGAATCCCACTTGATCATGGTGAATAATTCTTTTTATATGCTGTTGAATTCGATTTGCTAGTATCTTATTGAGAATTTTTGCATCTATATTCATCAGGGATATTGGCCTGTAATTCTCTTTTTTTTTCTGGGTGTCTGTCTGCTTTAGGAATCAAAGTAATGCTGGCTTCCTAGAATGAGTCTGGAAGTTTTCCTTCCCTTTCTATTTTTTGGAAAAGCTTGAGAAGGATAGGTATTATTTCTGCTTTACATGCCTGGTAGAATTCCCCTGGGAAGCCATCTGGTTCTGGACTCTTATTTGTTGGGAGATTTTTTATAACTGATTCAATTTCTTCACTGGTTATGGGTCTGTTCAAGCTTTCTATTTCTCCCTGTTTGAGTTTTGGGAGTGTGTGGGTGTTTAGGAATTTGTCCATTTCTTCCAGGTTGTCCAGTTTGTTGGCATATGATTTTTCACAGTATTCCTTGATAATAGCTTGTATTTCTGAGGGATTGGTTGTAATAATTCCATTTTTATTCATGATTTTATCTATCTGGGTCCTCTCCCTTTTCTTTTTGAGAAGTCTGGCTAGAGGTTTATCAATTTTGTTTATTTTTTCAAAAAACCAACTCTTGGTTTCGTTGATCTGCTCTACAGTTTTGTTTAGATTCTATATTGTTTATTACTACTCTGATCTTTATTATTTCTCTTCTTCTGCTGGGTTTAGGCTGTCTTTGCTGTTCTGCTTCTATTTCCTTTAGGTGTGCTGTTAGATTTTGTATTTGGGATTTTTCTTGTTTCTTGAGATAGGCCTGGATTGCGATGTATTTTCCTCTCAGGACTGCCTTCGCTGCATCCCAAAGCGTTTGGATTGTTGTATTTTCATTTTCATTTGTTTCCATATATTTTTTTAATTTCTTCTCTCATTGCCTGGTTGACCCACTCATTCTTTAGTAGGGTGTTCTTTAACCTCCATGCTTTTGGAGGTTTTCCAGACTTTTTCCTGTGGTTGATTTCAAGCTTCATAGCATTGTGGTCTGAAAGTATGCATGGTATGATCTCAATTCTTGTATACTTATGAAGGGCTGTTTTGTGACCCAGTATGTGATCTATCTTGGAGAATGTTCCATGTGCACTCGAGAAGAAAGTATATTCTGTTGCTTTGGGATGCAGAGTTCTAAATATATCTGTCAAGTCCATCTGATCCAATGTATCATTCAGGGCCCTTGTTTCTTTATTGATCCTGTGTCTAGATGACCTATCCTTTGTTGTAAGTGAAGTATTAAAGTCCCCTGCAATTACCACATTCTTATCAATAAGGTTGCTTATGTTGGTGATTGTTTTATATATTTGGGGGCTCCTGTATTTGGCACATAGACATTTATAATTGTTAGCTCTTCCTGATGGATAGACCCTGTAATTATTATGTAATGCCGTTCTTAATCTCTTGTTACAACCTTTAATTTAAAGTCTAGTTTGTCTGATATAAGCATGGCTACTCCAGCTTTCTTTTGACTTCCAGTAGCATGATAGATAGTTCTCCGTCCCCTCACTTTCAATCTGAAGGTGTCCTCAGGTCTAAAATGAGTCTCGTGTAAACAGCAAATAGATGGGTCTTGTTGTTTTACCCATTCCGATACCCTGTGTCTTTTGGTTGGAGCATTTCATCCATTTACATTCAGTGTTATTATTGAAAGATATGGGTTTGGAGTCATTGTGATGTCTGTAGGTTTCATGCTTGTAGCAGTGGCTCTGGTACCTTGTCTTACAGGATCCCCCTTAGGATCTCTTGTAGGGCTGGTTTAGTGGTGAAGAATTCCTTCAGTTTTTGTTTGTTTGGGAAAACCTTTATCTCTCCTTCTATTCTAAATGATAGGCTTGCTGGATAAAGGGTTCTCGGCTGCATGTTTTTTCTGTTCATCACATTGAAGATTTCCTGCCATTCCTTTCTGGCTGCCAGGTTTCAGTAGATAAACCTGTCACTAGTCTTATCAGTCTCCCTTCATATGTTAGAGCATGTTTATCCCTAGCTGCTTTCAGAATTTTCTCTTTATCCTTTATCCTTTATCTCTTCATCAATTCAAGTTATGTCTGAAGGGAGTTCTATGTGCCTCTTGGATTTCAATGCCTTTTTCCCTCCCCAGATCAGGGAAGTTCTCAGTTATGATTTCTTCAAGTACACCTTCAGCACCTTTCCCTCTCTATTCCTCCTCTGGAATCCCAATTATGCGTATGTTATTGCATTTAATTCTGTCACTTAGTTCTCTAATTCTCCCCTCATTCTCCTGGATTTTTTTTATCTCTCTTTTTCTCAGCTTCCTCTTTTTCCATAATTTTATCTTCTAATTCACCTCTTCTCTCTTCTGCCTCTTCAATCCGAGCTGTGGTCGCCTCCATTTTATTTTGCACCTCATTTATAGCATTTTTTTAGCTCCTCCTGACTGTTCCTTAGTCCCTTGATCTCTGTAGCAATAGATTCTCTGCTGTCCTCTATACTTTTTTCAAGCCCAGCGGTTAATTTTATGACTATTATTTTAAATTCATTTTGTTATATTGCTTAAATTGTTTTTCATCAGTTGGTTAGCTGTCGCTACTTCCTGGAGTTTCTTCTGCAGAGAATTCTTCCGTTTCATCATTTTGGATAGTCCCTGGAGTGGCACAGAATTGCAGGGCTCTTCCCCTGTGCTGTCTGGAGTAACTTGTGTTGGTGGGCAGGGCCACAGTCAGACCTGATGTCTGCCCCCATCCCACCGCTGGGGCCACAGTCAGACTGGTGTGTACCTTATCTTCCCCTCTCCCAGGGGCAGGACTCACTGTGGAGTGGTGTGGGCCCTGTCTGGGCTACTGGCACACTGCCAGGCTTGTGGTGCTGCTTCTATGGGATCTGGCGTATTAGCTGGGGTGGATCTGCAAGGTACACAGGGACGGGAAGGGCAGGCTCAGCTCGCTTTGCCTTCAGTGGTCCACTTCTGGAGGGGCCCTGTGGCTCCGTCACTAGGAGGGAGGCAGACCCATCAGAGGGATGTATCCGAAGAAGCATAACGTTAGGTGTTTGCACGGTGCAAGCAAGTTCCCTGACGGGAACTGGTCCCATTTGGGATTTTGGCTGGGGAATGGGTGAGAGAGTTGGCACTGGCCAGGGCCTTTGTTCCCCACCAAGCTGAGCTCTGTCTTCTGGGGCTCAACGACTTTCCCTCTATCCCTCTCGCTCTCGGAGCAGAGCTGTTGACTTACAACATTCCACATGTTAAGTCCTGCTGGCTGTCAGTACACACTCCGTCCAGCCCCTCTGCTTTTGCAAGTCAGACTCGGGGGCTCTGCCTTGCTGGGCGGGCTGCCCCTCCACTGCTCGGCTCCCTCCCACCAGTCCATGTAGCGCACACTGCCCCTTCGCCCTTCCTACCCTCTTCCGTGGGCTTCTCGTCTACGCTTGGCTCCGGAGAGTCGTTCTGCTAGTCTTCTGGCGGTTTTCTGGGTTATTTAGGCAGATGTGGGTGGAATCTAAGTGGTCAGCAGGATGCGGTGAGCCCAGTGTCTCTTACACCGCCATCTTCCCATAAGCTCTTTTAGAATATAGCCAAACTCATAGTTTGAGTCCCAGAGTGCAAAAGGCCAGAGAAAGATGGGTGGATTTGTAATTTACCTTAGGATTATGTAACCCATCAGATAAAGAAGAGACTTCTGTTTTAATCAAAACAGTGCATTAATAATAGTGTTTATTTGTTCAGTATTATTCTCATGAATGAAAAATATAATTACAAGTTTGATTTCAATAAATAAATATGTTTTAAAATCCATAATTTTCCAACAGATGAAGTAACAATAAAGAACAAAAGTTAAATAAAAGGAGATTTTTCAGTATATAAATGCTAATTATATGAAAATTAACTATTAGGAGGAAAAAAAACACATTTATTGAGGGTTGCCACCGGAGAATCAGATACATCTTAAGTATAAGACACTTTGAGAAATAGATTGATTTGACTTGATTCAGAATAGTACTAGAAGATTAATTCAAAAGTCAAGTAACTGAATTTGAATTTTTAGATTTACATTATCATTTGAATATCCATGACTAAATCCTTGGTAACAATATGATTTAATTTACAGTTTGATGAAATAACTTGTACTTTATTAGTTTTTAGAAATGAGAAAAATCTATATTGTAATAATCTGAGAGCAAGCTTTTCTTAAAAACCAATTTATATAAATAATCAACATAGTGGCAGAAACGAACAAATTGGTATGGTGTGACCATGTAATGAATGACACCTTATTTAACTAACTACTAAATTATTGTCTGAGTCCGAGAACTCATGACACTTCCATGGTACCTTCCAGACCACAAATAAGTAAGCTAGAATTTTTCAACTCCAGATTTCCTGTTACTGACATCTTAGTGTAGATACTTCTTAGTATAGGCTTCTGATTCTTTTAAGAGTATCTTGCCCAAATAAAACAAATACATAAAATGTAATTTAATTTCAGTAGGTTTCTGGATCTTCACTGAAAATACTAGGTTCTCTCTTCTGGAATCTGTCAAGCTGGAATCCTGATGTGAGGAAGAAATTTTTAGAGGTGATAATAGGGAATTAAAAAACATTTTTTTTCAGACCATTTAAAAGTATATAAAGTAGAAATCTGTAGAGTTACAAATAGTATTCTACAACTTTAGATTTCAGATTATTTTCATCATCATAGTTGACACTCACATGGTTTATAAAATAAATAATGATAATAATTAAAACTATCTGCTTCTCAAAGTTGGAAGTTTCAAGTGAGGTAAAGTCCTCTGCAAATTTTAAAATCAAATGCCTTTTTAAAAATTTTAATTTTTTAAAATTTATTTATTTAGAGAGAGAAAGTGAGAGCATGGAAGAGACTCAAAGAGAGAGAGAATCCTAAGGAGTCTCTATGCTGTCAGACCAGAGCCCAATTCAGGGCTCAAACCCACCAACTGTGAGATTGTGACCTGAACTGAAACCAAGAGTTGGACGTTTAACCAACTGAACCACCTAGGCACCTATAAAATTTTCACTTTAATAGATATTCTGAGTGCCTATCATTTATAATATGTAATTAAAATATGTTATAATATGTGTTTAAAGGTTATATATATTTAGGTAATATATAATTTGGGTAATAAAAAATAGATGTATTCCAAATGGCTCACATGAGCAGGCCTCTCTATAAAAAAGATTTATTAATTTTATGGCCTACATGAATATGGTTTCAGATGTTTTTTTAAAATAACTTCTGAAATGATCCTAAGTGCAGAATGGAATTATATATTCCATGAAAGTAAGTAGATCAGACCACTGAAGAAAATAATTTCTTGCATAGGTATACTTCCAAACTCAGATTAGTTTCTGACTACAAAGTGAAACCTACTGGAAGCTGAAAAGTTTAGTCTAATTCTACAGAATGTCCCCTTTCAGAGAAGTTGGCAGGTCACATCCTTCTTTCACATGGCAGCCTAGAGTGTCTAGTAATTGCTTCTTTGATGTAGCAGCTGAGTGTTTCATGCAAGGACCAAATTTCCAGGGGTCCTTTAACTGGGACTTGATGACGTCTATCTTTGCCATCTAATTCTCCTCTTTCATCTGTCACCTATTTATAACTGCATTTGGGGTTTTAAAACTAAAAAAAAAAAAAAGTCAGCAGTATGCCTCTTGTTCTCTGTCTTCTGAAGTGCCCTGCTTTCCAATGATCATTCAGTTTGTAATTCAACAAATATTAATAGAGCATCTAATATATGCCAGCCACTGAAGCTTAGGATTTAGTCATGAATAAACTGAAAACTGCATTCATGGTGTACTGTAGTATTTATAAATAATACACAAACATGTTTGATGTCAGGTGGTGATAAATGCATGGCAAATTAAGAACCTAAATAGTGTCCCAATGAGAGAAAAGTCAGGGGGCTACAGAAGGAAAACACATTTGTTCCTGAATCAAAAGTTTCTTGCTACAGTACCTTTTACTACACTGTGTGCATAAAAGAGTAATGATTTTATCTCATCTTTATCTTAAGGATGTTGTGGAAGAACAATACTCTTTGTAAACAAAAAGGATCTTGGATTAAATTATGTTACTAACTAATTACAGCAATTCAATGCATACTTCTAATCATGTTAAAGGTTAAATGCTACTAATAATGAAATTAAAGTGATTTTCTATAACCTTGGAATTATTACGGGTCTCAGTAAAGTAGAGAGCTGATTATTTTATATCAATAGTAAGAAACTTGCACATTTGAGCAGCAAAAATCTTTTACAGTGTGCTACATATTAGTCTCCCAAGTGACCTTTTCAAAGTGACTTTCTCAGTGTTTTAGTGAACTCTGATTAATTAGTAATCACTTCTATATAATCCATTATTTTCCTTCCTGCTATCACACTAGTGTAGAAACCTTTCTCTATCTATATTAATATCAATATATTGATAGAGAGAAGTACATATATATTATGTATTTTGCAAAGTAACATTGAAGAAAAACTAGAAAGGAGGTCACATTTAAGTATATCAGAAATCCTTACTTTGATATTTACATGTGAAGCGAGTAGCTTGGAAGAAGGAAGAAAATAAGGATGGAAGAATGAAAGGGAGAAGGGAGAGATGTATGCACGAAGGAACTACGTAAGTTTTTCTAGGGTGACCTCATTTTATCCCAGGATAATGATCCAGGACATTCCCTCAGGCTACAGCATGGGGAGGATAATTTTGTTCATGGTACTACCATCTGAGAAGATCTTTTCCATGATTACCTCCTGTCCAGCATTCTTCACCTCCATGAGACCCTTTCCAGTTTTCTAAAAATGAGTTATTACTTTGTGCTCTGAATTTTCTTTTTAAAAAATATTTCCATGTGCTGATTAGCCAAATCTTTTATTGTTCTTGATTTTTTTCTCAAACATGTTAGCCCTGAGTGTTCTATCAAAGCGTGAGAATTCTGAGGGCATAAGCAATATTAACCCAATAGATACTATTGACATGGTAGATGTTGATAAATTTTAACAGGTTGAAATTACTTACACCTTACTTAATACATACTCCATGCCTTAATGAAGAAATCAGGGACTGAATGTGGTAAATGGCTTATTTATGGTCAAAGATGTCCCACCTTATAGGAGCATGCTTCATTCTCATTGTTTTTTAAGCCATCTTCTGCTTATTCACTTATTTGGTTTTTGTTAGCCTCATCTTATAAAATCACATGTAGCTGTCATCTGCAAGTCAGCTTGCTTTCAAGTCTCAAATGACTCTCTACCACTTTATAAATAGTTACTTGCTAAACCTTTTATAGCTGGATTCTTTTAAAAATAGAACACTCAACCCAGAAATAATTACTTGCTAAAACCTTTTATGGCTGGATTGCTTTAAAAAGAGAGGAACACTCAACCCAGAACATGATTTATAAACAAAAGTTATAAAGGCTTCTCTGATATTTAAAAAAATATTGCCATGATAGTTTTAGGAGTTAATTTTTGACTATTACTAAAATGATTGATGCTATCATTGTTAATACACATTTTGAAACAGCAATCTGTCAAAGATTTATTGGTGCTACTTTCAAAATCTCGCCCCACATATCTCGCTTAAATCAACAGTTTGATAACTTGGCTTCCTGAATTTTACATTTTCCTTTTACCTGGATACTCAGAGATGGCAGTGTTTGCTCAGAATGGATTTTATTCTTTTAAATTTTTCAGTGTTCTCTATAGAAATATTTGGGATCTATTTCTATTTTTAGTAATAAATTAGAAAATGCTAATTTTCTTAGACATGCTTTCCTGATGAAAATTTATCAGCTCTAATCAGAGTTTTGCACACATTTTTTCCCTAGTGAATATTTAATTGGCATACCTGGATTCAATGTTTGCCTACTTTATTAAACTCGGCTCTGAAATTGGAAGATATATTTAGGACTATGCAATAAGTTTAATTATTAAAATATCTTAGGTTATGTAAAACATTTGAGGACTGTAAAAAAGAACAACTTTAATATTTCTTAAATCTGTTTTTCTGTTTCATTACATAAGCCTTCAAAGATAATAATCATAAATTCTAAGCAAATTTAAACAAGTTACTTTATGTCTTCTGCCTCCTAAACCGCGCTATATGAAAAACCGACTTCAGAGAAGGAAAGGCCACAATCATTCTTATTAATATATTTAAGAATCTTAGAGCCTTTCCAGAATCCTTCTAAATGTTTTCATCTTAAATTAGATGTCAGTAAATGTTAGCACTTCAGACATGCCTTAGTTTATGATTTCTTGGCTGTCATTTTGGCTTCTTATTTGTGTGGAGGGACTCAGAGTTGATCCTTCTTGATAATGAAGAGATCACATGGAGTTTCCTTCAAAGAAGAGAATCTAGGGCTGTAAACCGATGATCAGTGGCTGGAGAGGCAAAAATCCAACTGAGGTTGGGTGGGAAGCTGACAATGATGCGTGAAATGTGAACGTGTGGATGAGCTGTGGGAGTCCGGCTTGAATTCCTGAGCTCTGATATTGCAGCTTGTGGTGGTACCAAGTAAGCTTTCCTGGGCCTGCTGCTCTTGCTGTTACAGGGCCCTTTATCAGCCTGCCTGATGGTGAGACCCCCAGATATCTATGTACATGGGGACTCTCTTAATTTTAGATACATATAAGGGAAAGAGAACACCGAAGATATTTAAGATTACTCTCTAGAGGTTTGTGTGTGCGTGTGTGTTTTCTTCTGAGCAAATATACGAATTATTACATAAGAAAAAAATAAGAGTTTACTCTTTACAATTAAGCTTATTTGGCTTTGAAATTCTGTTCTCCCACTTATTGTTGTATGACCTTGGCAAGATGCTTATCCTCCTTGTGCCTCAGTTTACTTACCTATAAAATGAGAATAATACCATATAATGCATGACACTACAACAAAGAGATGAGCTGTCATGTAGAAGACAACTACAATCGAGTATTTATCATCATCATAATCATCATTCCCGTCGTTTAATTCAAAACAGGCCCTAGTTGGCCTTGATGCTATAAAGGGCATTGTTGAGGACAGGTGGGGGAGGAGGGAATCGTGATATAATCTTAGACACGTTTAGTAATACTGTCTCTGTTCAAAGATGATCGATGGGTGTATTGGATAAATCTGTCAAGTAACTCAGATGAGGTCACATTGTTAGCCAGATTAAGGACTGAATTTAACCTCCAAATCCTTCATGTTCTAGCCAATGATTTTGTTTCTTTTTCTTATTATGTCAGCCTAGCATAAGTATTCATCAAAAGTTTATAAAATACCATTGTTGGCTGTCTTCCACATTTTATACATACATAGAAGCTGCCGTAAACCTTCTTGTAGAGAAGATATTAACAAAATTCATAGAACCTACGGCTCCTGGGATGCAATTAAATATCAGTGAAGGTGGAGTGTGAATTGCACTGAAACTTGAGCTCAGTTGTAGAATGCCTGGGGATATACACTGTGGATAATTCTACCTAGTCTTCTTTGTGAAAGTAATACAGCCCTACCTTCTGGTTTATTGCTGTTGCTGATGTTGTATGTGCAGTCCTAAATTACCAAATGCTTACTTAAATTATGAATCTTAAAGCCAATTCACATATTTTTTTAAAACCAGGTCAAAATTAAGTGAGGTAGAACAATTGATGTATATACATGTAATTGTATAATATAGTCTCCCCTATATGACTATCTGTATTACCAATTAAAGACTTTCTAATTTCTGCATTATTCTTCCTATGTTCAGCTTCTGTTTAGGTGGTATTTAACGTTGGTTTTGTTTCCTTTAAATAAATTTCACACTCCACTAACTATTACAATGTGAATAGCCCAGTTGCAAATATGAGTTAATGGCTAAATAGTCTTGGCAATTACTTTTCAATAGAAAGAAATATTTGGGAAAGAAGTTAAATGCAGCTAGAGATTTTATAAACATCTGGCTCACCATGAATATTCATAAACTTGTATATATAACCATACAACTCATATTTTTATGCAGTCTATTAAGATTCTCTAAAAAAGATTGAAGGAAGAAGTATTTCCTTATATTTCTGGTTGCTTGAAAAGGAAAGAGAAAGACAGAGTGCAATAATGGTATCCCTTGAAAATTATTTTATTTCTGTTGCAGAAAATAGCCACTCACTTATTCTCCAGTTACTATTCACCTAATTACCATATGAATACTCTATAATTATATATCCATCGTTGTCCTTTAGATTACATGATTGTGTTTAGTGCTACTGTGCAGTTCTTAGTGTAATTACCCTACAGAGGTTATAACAATTTTATATTGTGAATATAAAGTGTTATTATATAATTTCATGGTAATCTCTACTTTCTTAGCACAGATTAATTACATTTCATTATTGCTCCTTTTTATCATATGTGGAACATATCAATTGTTATGCCATTCAGGTCAGTAAAATGAGTAAACCTTATGAGGTGGAAGCTTTCATAAGAAGGAAGATTTTGTTGGTAGTCGTAGTTACACTCTCTTGCCACAGCAGATATTCTTCAGATCAGTTTTGGTTCCTTTTTTCTTCTTGTCTTAACCTTTCAATTGGGTTGTCAGCTCTCAGAGACCTGGTGGCCTTTCTCGTATTTCTGTCCTCTTCCTGCAGCTCCCAGTATACAATTAGGCAGATGCATGTTCCTCAGCAAATAATCAACTATGGATCCTCCACTTACATTTTATTGTCATGGTTAAATTACTCATGTTGTTTAAAACAGAATCAACCATATTGTTCTACCAGCCTTCCTGTCCATAAATTCAAACTGTTCTCTCTGAATGCTTACTGGTTCATCTGGCTAGACTTTTCCATCTTTAACATTTGGTTTCTTCCCCATTTCATGCCCTCTAACAAAGTGAGAGTGTTCTCACACTTACATTTCTTTTAACTTGTCTTCTTTTCCTCTACCACATTTTTCACTTTATTTCCAATAACTATTAAGCCAAATTTAAATTTGGGGGAAAAACAGATGGTTTTGGGGGGAGAAGGGTGGGTGTGTGTGTGTGTGTGTGTGTGTGGATCTGTGGATCTGTGCTGGAAATTAGAAGACAGTCCCTTTGTTGTACACCTTGGTGTTAACCCATCAGCAATATCTCTACCTCTTTTTTTCTCTGATAGGAATCATTAGGTTTTTATTTAGACTTGCCTACTGCCTCATGATCAGTAACAAGTCATTTAGTCAAAGCTGAAAAAGAAAAAAAAAAAAGCAGAAGGCTATATAACTTCTCAAGGGTAAGGAATAATTTGTAGGAATAATTTGTAGGTTTGTAGGAATAATTAAGAGCCATAGTGACACAGGATCATTAAAAATATTGAAATATTATGGGGCACCTGGCTGGCTCATTCGGTAGAACACACGACTCTTGATGTAGGCGTTGTAAGTTCGAGTCCCATGTTGGGTATAGAAATTACCTAAAAATAGAATCTTTAAAAATATATATTGATAAATGTTACTTAAGAAAATGCATATCTATTTTACAGAAAGATGACTTTCAAAATGGTTTTAGAGCATTTTTGTGCTTAAAGTGGTAAGCCCTATGCGGTAACTATTTTTTAGTGCTCTGGGATAAGAAAAGTGTTCTTTCAGGAAATGCTAAACTTTTCTGCTCATTTCAGAGCTTATTAGGTCAGGGTGGAATCCTTAGAAACAAAGCGAGCAAGTGCATACCAAGGGAGCCTGCTCAGGAGCCTTCTCATATACCATTCTTCATACTTTGCTAAATTTCTGCTGGATTGGGAAGTGCTAATGAAGTATTATTTTTATTAGGTAAATACCTGAAGAGAGGCTTAGAAGTTAATATGAGTGTGTAGTAATTATTTGGAAGTGTATAGAGAGGTGACACTGGTGAAAATACTGTACACATTTATTCAGGTTTTGCATAGGTGCTTATAATTCAAAGTGGGTTGGAACTGAGAAGACAATGAGAGAGAAATTAGGTGGTTCTCCAATGACTTATACACTGTTGCCGTATACTGAGATAATTAGAACGTGAACTCCTATTAAATAAAGTTACTCTAATTAGATAATTAGAACGTGAACTCCTATTAAATAAAGTTACATTCTCATTCTCCTGTGTTTAGGAATCCTAGAGTTAGAATTGAGTAAATAGGAAAGTCTTTAAGACAGAGAGAAAGAGAGAGAGAGAGAGAGAGAGAGAGAGAGAAGGGGAGGAGGGAGGAGGGAAGGGAGGGGAGAGGAGAGAG
>NW_026057584.1:88624856-88682257 GCF_023721935.1 Panthera uncia
GAGAGGAGAGAGGAGAGAGGAGAGGAGAGGAGAGGAGAGGAGAGGAGAGGAGAGGAGAGGGACAATATGCATACAAAGAGAGTGAATATTTTGGGCCCTAGAATCCTAATAGTGGTGTAGAAAATAATCCAGCTGAACCCAGAACTCCAGCAACTTCTACATGCCCCACATCTGAAGCCTAAGAGTGAGAGATAGAACATTTTCATAGAAAGGCATCGGGAGCAACTCTGGCAGGGTCGGAGTATAGTGAGCAACTCTGCCTGAATTTCAACATAGCATCAAGTATGAAGCATGTGAAGAGGGGAAAATGAAATGTCTTCCATTTGAATATCTGTAGAGAAAGGGTTCTGAGTCTAAAATGATTTCTGCCTATTTTAGAAGGAAAAACTGGTATGGCTTAACAGCATGCAATTTAGAATTATTTATTAAAGTGCAAATTCTATTATCTGCTTATTTCAAAATTTTATCTTAAGCAAATATTTCTTTTACATTCTTTGGATTCCACTTTTATGCCATGAGGCCAATCAACTGCATTGAATAATGTTCATCTGACATGCTAGGAAAAAATATTGAAAGCATTAAAGGTTAGAGAATTTTCCTTAAAGCATAAAAAGTAGACCATGAATTTCTTTGAAAAGAAGTGTTTATAAAGAGAACCTATTTAGCCTTGTTAGCAAATTAACCAGAATTTTTAAAATATTCTACTTGTAGCTTATGTGCCATTAGATTAGAAAAAATCTTTTTATTGAAGCATAATATAAATAGAAATTTTTAAATCACAAGTTTACAGTTCAGTAAATTATCACCAGGTGTACAAACCAGCATAAACCAACATCCAGGTCAAGAATAAACATTACTGGTACCTCAGATGTAACTTGATGTTCTTAATCACTATCCCTTCCCTTCTTTCCAAAGATAAGTCCTTTTTGACTTCTAAAACCCTAGATTAGTTTGGCCTTTCTAATTTTATAGAAAAAAAAATAGTGTGTATATTTTTGTGTCCAGTTTTTTTCTCTCTCATTGTTTTTGTGAGATTCATCTATTTTGTTCCTTACAGGCTGTACTGCTTTCATTTTTTATTTGTCTGTGTGTGTGTGTGTGTATGTATATACATACATATATATGTATGTATATACACACACATATATATATATATATATATATATATTTATAGGTATATTTCATTGTATGAGTGAACCACAGTTTATCCTTTCTTCTTGCAATGAACGTTTGGATTATTTGTAGTTTGGGCCCATTTCTAAAAAGGTCACTATGCTTATTATATATATGTATTTTTTTATGCACATATGCATGCCTTCCTCTTTGATATATATTTAGTGCAAATGTTAGGTCATAAGGTGTGGGTATGTTCAAATTTAGTAGATACTGTCATTGTTTTCCAAATCAATTGAATCAATTTATATTTCTACTAGTAGTGTATGAGATTTCCTGTTATTTATTGTCAATTTGGTGGGAGTTCAATGGTATTTCTTTGAGATATTTATTTGTATTCTCTTGAACACCAGTGAGTTGTGTATATTATCACATCTTTTTAATCTTAGTCTAAAACAGATTTAATTTATGTACCAAAATTACTTATAGTTAGTAAGTTATAAGTAAGTATTTAACTTTGCCCTTTACCACTAGAGGAAAGTGAGAACTGTTCCTTACTACAGTGGACTGTAGGGCAATCAGCAACCATCAAAATATTAATCCATTATTTTCTACTTTCTCATGTCTTCTCAGTAATGTGGTTATAAAAACAAAATGGTCCAAAAGTTTAGATTAAAAATTACATTTTTAGTAGGGCTCACATACTTAGTTGAGAAATAAACTATTTTAGGTAAATTGAATCCTTTTGCAAATATTAAACAATGTAGTCGCTTTGCTAATCAGTAATATTTGTCTCTGTGTTATTTCTTATGTGTTCCCTAGTTCCCAGATTCTAGGTCCTCAACCAGTTCCATGGGAATCACCTGGGCCCCATTTCAGATTTATGAATTAGAATCTAGGCATGGGTGGGCAGTGGTGACAGGGATGAGCACTGGAATTTGCATTTGCAAATAAGTTACCTACCTGATTTTGATTAGCTATCCACTATGGATAAGACATAACATGTTGATCTTGTTAGGCTACATCAACTAATTTCTATGTCCCATCAGATAACTGAACCAGGATCAAAGGGTGATATTGGAAGCAGTTGGGGAATGATCTGAAAGGAGCTCTCTATCAGTAAGAGGTGCTGAACAATCTGAACTAATGAGAGTTGTTCTTTAGAGATTTCTGCCTTGAATAGGAGAGATCATCATATAGACTGCCGAGCATACATTCTTCATAAACAAAAACAGAATGTGTGATGGTGCATACTATAACTGCCAAGCCAATAACTGCAAACAGACACCATCATGGACAGATACCACTAACACTGACTTAGTTCTTAGATCTTCAAGTTTCTCACCTTTTCAAAATGCTACTTTTCTTAAATATAGCCAAAACCATGTGAATAGGCTTAAGCATTGAATCTCAACGAGGGTACTTGGCGTAATGCAACAGCAAGCAGAAGAATGCTTGAAATAAATTTCCATAAATATGAAGCAAGCCTGTCAATAAATTTAATTTCTGTCTGATTTAATAAAGGGCTAAATATACAAACATGAGAGTTATAAATTATGTTTTAATTTTCTTCACCTACTATAACTGTCGTACAGCAGGTTAAAGTTTATAAATTGAGATTTTTATCAGAGCTAATCTCATTTAACATCGCTTCACAATTAGATAGCTAAAAGGAAATTGCAGCTTCTAAACACAAAGTGTGAGGTAGATCTAATCAAGTTCTTTTGCCTAAGATTATTGTATTATGAATTTCAATATTTTGAATGTTATAAATTATATTCACATATAAACACACATAAATACTTGCTTTTCAAAAGACTGAGGCAGAATGTCTAATTACAAAGATAGATTGGTTATTGTATCATTAAATTGTTTTTGTTTTATTACATACACTAGGTATAGCAATATTTGAAGAAATCTTCTTTTGTAGTTGAGAAAATTATCTATAATGTTCATTAGGAAAGATGTTTTAAAACAAAAGCCTCACACTCTGTTGAGGTTTTCCCTCTGACTGGGAAGTCAGGCTCTAAACGAGGAAGGAAACAATAGCCTAAACTTCTGTTTACTCCTTACCCATGATGGATCAGTTTCCCAGTTCACTTTTCTCTTGATGTTCCATGAGAGGCACATCTCTGTGTTTGCTCACCTGCCAGGGCATTCGAAAATACTGGGCCTGTTCTGCTGTGTGTAGAGGGTGACTTCTTCACACCACACAAAGGGCTGATGCAGAGGCTGGGTCCCCCACCCACCAGACACTACCCTGTTCTCGAGATGAAAAGAAGTACAAGGAAAGGAAACAACAAATGATGCTTAAAGAAATCTTGAGTATTTCTGCTCATTTCAGAATAGTTACAGTGCCCATTAGAAGGAAATGAAGGAAACTTGTTAGCTTAAACTTTAACATTCAGAACCAAAAGAGTTTCTCAGTTAGCATTATATCAGTATAACTCAACATTTTTTTTTTTTAGCCAGATGAAATGGTGCGTGGCTGGCAAAAAGAGAACTCAATAGCATTATTAAAGAATTCTAGTTACATGTAATTACAAAGTGATTTTGTAAGCTAATCTACTTATTATTAACCATTTTTATATTTAGATGTTTTCATTAATTTACTTATTTTTGTATTTCTTTAAGGATTGACTGTTTTTAAATATTAAATGAAATGGCAACATGTATTGTGACTGAAAAAAATCATATAGTATAATTTCTTTTTCTCTGGTGTGCATTCTTCCTAGATGTTTGTCACCACTACTGTGTGAATTCTGAATCCTGTACCATCAGGGATGATGGAAGTGTTGAATGTGTCTGTCCAACACGCTATGAAGGACCAAAATGTGAGGTTGACAAATGTATAAGGTGCCATGGGGGGCACTGCATTATAAATAAAGACAGTGAAGATATATTTTGCAAGTAAGTGAACATCCAGCTTAATTTATAAAAGCATTTGAACCCAAAAGGATGTAGCAGTTCAACAATAAACATGAAAAGAATGTAAATTATTTTTATCCTAAAATTCTTTTAGTGATCATTTCATCTTTGTTTGTTTGTTTGTTTGTTTTTGGTTGTAGATAAAATTCAGTTCATCCCAATTGACTGAACTTATTCAACGCCTATTTTGTGCAGCTGGGGAACATGAGAATTCATCATGTACTCATGTAATGATGTGGTCAGATTATTATATATAGAGAATATTCCTAATAGTAAGCAAGAAATAGTGAGATGCAACATACCTTGAAAAATCTATATGCAGTATCCCTAAATTAGAAGAGCTGAGACTTTTGTTTCATTATTATCATTTATAGTAAGTGTTTACTTTTCTGTTGTTAGAAAATGTGCCTGTGGGGGAGGAACAAAAGACTTGTCTAATGGAAATACATTTTTTAATTTAGGTTTTTAATTTGACTTTAAACATTTTAGTCCAAAATAAGTAGAAGTAATAATGTTCCCTAAGAGGCAACTATAATAAAAATTTCCAAGTTAGACTTTGGTTACATTGCCTTTTGCCCTTTGGCTTTAAGATCAAGAGAATGGAAAACAGAATTTAAAAAAAAGAAGAAAAGAAAGAGAGAAAGGAAGGAAGGAAGGAAGAAAGGAAGGAAGGAAGGAGAAAGGAAAGAAAGAAAGAAAGAAAGAGAGAAAAAGAAAGGAGAAAGAAAGAAAGAAAGAAAGAAGAAAAGAAAGAAGGGAAGAAGGAAAGGAAGAAAGGAAGAGAGAAAGAGGGGCGCCTGGGTGACTCAGTCAGTTAAGCATCCAACTTCAGCTCAGGTCATGATATCACGGTCGGTGGGTTCGGGCACTGGATAGGGCTCTGTACTATCATAACAGCTCAGAGCCTGGAGCCTGCTTCAGATTCTGTGTCTCCTCTCTCTCTGCCCCTCCCTGGTTCATATTCTCTCTCTCTCTCTCTCTCTCTCTCTCTCTCTCTCTCTCTCTCTCTCTCGGAATAAACACTAAAAAAATTAAAAAAGAAAAGAAAAGAGATCATGGCAGCTAAAGGGCAATGCCATTCAGTTTCTATCGTGAAACAAGTTTATGCCACTGAGGTTAAAGATCAGTCCTTACTCTGAGCTTCTTTCAACAACCTCTTAAAAGAAGAGCCTTTAAAGCACTGGACTCTATCGCTTGCCTTGGTTAGGAGTATAATAAATGAGAATATGAGATGGAAAGCGTGCTGTAAAGTGTTCATGCTGTGGCTTCCACCGAGACAGCTCTGCGAGGGTGCCAGCCCTGAGTTATGTCGCTCTGCCAAACAAGGCCCAATAAAATTTTATTACAGACAGCATCGACAGTTTTTTTCTTTTTTATTTACTCTCATTTTAGAATTTACTCTAATGATTTGTGTTATAATTATGAATGACATTTACTCAAACCCTCAAATTGGGTCATTTGAAAGTACATTATTTTTTAAGTAAAGTAGTTGAAAATATGACTAATTATAAATATGTGCCTTTGATAAGTATATAAAAGCAAATGCATTTTCATATAAACTACCAAAATCATGTTTGCTCACTAAGCTCATCAGCTCTTTGTGATGAAACTTTATCATGACAGAACTTTGTTTCCATTAGCGGGTGTACGTTTTTCTTAATGTCCAGCGCACTGCATCAGAAATGCACTCTAGGGGAGTCTGGGTGGCTCAGTTGGTTAAGCATCTGACTTCAGCTCACGTCATGATCTCACAGCTTGTGAGTTTGAGCCCCACGTCAGGATCTGTGCTGACAGCTCAGAGGCCTGGAGCCTGCTTCAGATTCTCTCTCTCTCTCTCTCTCTCTCTCTCTCTCTCTGCCCCTTCCCTGCTCATTCTCTGTCTCTCAAAAATAAATAAAGACATTAAAAATATTTTTTTTAAAAAAAGCACTCTAGGGTCTTGCTTACAACTCCATTCCATTCACACAGGAAATAATAGACTCTTATCTAAGACAGGATATGAGTTGCAATTTCCTTCCCACTTTACCTTGAAAAAGCTCAAGAAGAGATACACACACCATTTCCATTACAAGGGGGAGGTCCATGTGAAGAAAGAAGGGCAGACTCTTTAGGCTCTCAGTACAGCCTACTATACAGAGGAAATTGACTTCACCAAGCTAGAAACACCAGAGCCTCATATCCTGACTTGGCTGTGGAGATCCAACATTGTAGTTCTTGACTCATAAAAGATCCTTTTGGAAAAGTATGTGTCAGATGGATAAATAAGAGTTACTGACAACGAGCAGACAGTGGAAGTTTAAAACCAGGAGTATGATATTTGGTCATTATAGGCTGCATAACATCTAAGCATGATAATACAAACAAGATTCGGTAGTCTGAAACTTATTAGACAAGTTTGTTTTCATTTTTATGATACTTTTCTTCTTGGCATTAAATGAAGTTTACAGTGGTGCTAGAATTTCTGTCACACAGCTAAATAACTGATACCAAAACAAAGCCACGACTGAGTTAAAGTAAATCTTTTACATAAATAGGAAAATTGAAGCCTCCATGTATTCATGTGATTCCAAATAGTCAGGTGTGTTTCTAACACACTGTCTATGAGCTGTCAACTAGAATAGACACTCTATCAAGGATAATAAGTATATTCTTTAAAAATGGAGCTAATTGTATATTTTTCTCTTATGTGGAAATCTAAGTAAATATTGATGAAGAAAGACTCGATCATAATTTTGAATAGCCTAAATAATACCTTTGCAATGTCCATTGTTATGGGAATTTTTTCTCTGTACTGGACAACTGGTAATTAACTTTTGGAAAGTGATGTATCACAAACTCTGTGTGTGTGTGTGTGTGTGTGTGTGTGTGTGTCACTTGCCTCTAAGAAATAAAATGATGAAAACCCATGTTAAAATATGAGCTGAACTCTGATGCATTATAATGATTTGAGTAATTTTTAGTTTATATTTGAAATATATACAAATTTCTGTCTTCAATTTAGGATTCAAACAAAACCTTTAGAAAGAGAAAGGCAACATCTTTTATAACTCTTGTTAGAAGGAATTTAAAAGCAATGAGTAGGATATTTTTATCTTTAAAAGCTGATATTTGGTGTATAGTTATCTTTTTTTCTCAGAAATTCTTTAATGGATAATGAGCTATTTTTTCACTTTGACATTGTCCTTTTGATAGAACAGAAACTGTAACTTTCTGCTCTTTGATTTTCAATGAGGCTGAGATGGAGGGCAAGGAACATTCTCCCAGATCCGTTAAACCTATCAGATACCAATACTGTTAAATGTATACTTGACTCACTTAGTGTCCATATTTACATGCCTATAGATTATAAAGGCATTCTCTGTTAAGTCTTGTAAACTTTAAACTGCTTCCTCTCCATGTTTGGTTCTACATTCACATATTTCCATTTTATATCCAGTACATAGTTGACTCATTGCTTCTGTTCATCTTGAAAAGAAATGTGATTTTAAAATCTAGGCTCTTAAAAAAACATCTTTAAATTAAACACCTGGGAAAGTAATAAGCTGTGTGGTGTATTTCCTGCATCCTTATCACCTACATGCCATAAAATAAATATTCACAGAATAAATTAACCAGGACCACCAAGTAATCATTTCAGGCATCCAACCGATGGATAGATGGATACTCTTTGATGGGTGTAACACAATAGAAATCCATCGTGGAGACTGTCAAAGTGATCAGTGATATTGCAACCTGATTTATGTGTCATGCTTATGTCCAGATTTATTGTGACACCACTGATTGTTTCATAGCACCTAGTGCCAACATGGTCTTATAATCAGAATAGTGGCACGATCTGTTGTAATTCTGATTTGGGCCAAGGCTTGTATGAATCTATTACCCTACTTCTCATTCAAGAGACCTGATGATAATTTGGAATGACTGTGCACTTTTGTCTGTCCCCCCAACAATTTTCAGTGTCCAATCTAGTAGTATTTATTTAGATAAAAATATAACACAGCAAATAAGAAATTTCTGTATTTTTCCTATTTTAACTGAGCTTGGGTTTTTTTTGTTTGTTTGTTTTTGTTTTCCATGTAGCATAAACCATGGTGTTTATTCTTATCTCAGGCAGATAATGTGCTGTAAATTAGAATTGCTTCCATAAGAAAACCTACCTCCTTACCCTATTGCCAAATTATGTATTGTTCCTATAACATTTCTATTTTTACAATGAACTGCCCATGATCTTGTGTGTGTGTGTGTGTGTGTGTGTGTGTGTGTGTGTTAGAATAAAAACGTTGACTTTAATTACAGTACATAATCGAAGAGAAAAGGCGACTACCGGATAATCTTATACTTTCTTACAAAATCTGGAATCTGAAACTCTTAACAGTGTTTTTGGACCAGATTTTCCAGTTTACAACAGATAGCTGAAGCATTTGCTTCCAGAATATTTGATCATGTGGTTTGTAATTCACACTGATGTCACCAAACCCTAGTTAAATGAAAAGGGAATAAGATACAAATGCTGATGTCTCCCTGCAGTGTAAGTGATAGACATTAGAGCATATTTTTTTACACATATCTCTAACTATATTAAAATTTTATATTAAGCAAGTGGGTTGAAAATTTAAAAATTACCAAAAGAAAAAAAAATTGTTATCATTTTGTTAAAAAAAAAATCTTTGCCTCCAGGAAGTCTGTCTTTCTGAAAACTTACTTTTAGCCAGGCACACTCCGTTACTTCTCTATGATGAATATTCTTATCTGCAGAGAGTTTATGTCAGCTTTCGACAATAATGATGCCACTAACAATGAGGTTTCTTTTTTCCTTTGTTGCTGCAGCTGCACTAATGGAAAGATTGCCTCTAGCTGTCAGTTATGTGATGGCTACTGTTACAATGGTGGCACATGCCAGCTGGACCCTGAGACAAATGTACCTGTGTGTCTGTGAGTATTATATAACTTTGTGGGCTTGTTATAGTATGACTTTGTATGTACATGGAATCCTTCCTCTATTGTTCTCCTCTCTTGGAGTAATACATTTTAAATGAATGTTTCACGGACATCTCTGATCAAGTATTGTCCCTCATTGGCTCATGTGCTACAGAATCTCCTCCTTCATCAATTTGCTAGTGATTTCATAAGGAAGAGCTCATTCAGTTCTTAGCATCATACCCATTGAAGACATTCATAGATCTTTGAACTTGGAAATGCCAGGTAAAATTATTCTAATTTCATTGACCTTATTTAGATATGTGAAACCCAGACATAATCATATTTATGTATACTTGGTATTTACAGCTATCCTTTTAAAAAGAAACTGTGGTATTTTTTCAAATGTATAATGATGTTGATGTTTATATCAGGTTTAGAGTGTTGTATTATGTAAACCTATTAAGCCCCTGTCTCCTTTGGAGTACATTAACTTGAATCTGGGTTTCTGAACATTTAGAAAGTATTGGGAGATTCTCTGCTCGTGAGAAAAATCTAGAATTTAATATTTTCCCTCTTAAATACCTGACAGTCCAGAATGGACAACTTGAAATAAAACCATTTCACTTATGTGGTTTCTATTTTGAGTTTTCTTTGATCACTGCTTGACTAGAAGGATAATGCCCACATATGATCCATATCCACGATCTGTCCCCACCTTGTCAGAGTAGCATGTGATGAGTGTGAATGAGAGAGAAATGGACTTACTTGACAAAGTTTGATTCATATGTTACTATCTCTGTATGAAATGAACTTGAAACATATTTAGAAAAAAAGTCAGCCACTTTATTTAGCTGTATTTTACTGAAATTCTGCAGATGCTCTGTGGGGTTTAAAAGTCAGCGCTGTGACCAGAAAGAGAACCCTTGTGATCACTACTGTCAGAATGAGGGGATTTGCACTTTAACTGCGTTTAATGAGCCGAGATGCAAGTAGGTTTAACCTTCCACTTACCACTGCGCTTCGTGTGACATCATTTCAGGCCACAGTTCATTGGTTTAAATCATGAACATCCACATGCATTTCACAGTGTATACTTAATCTCGGGGCTCATCTGTGTCACACACACACTTAACCTTTGCTTCGCTCACCAACAAGTGTATGCACCACAGTCAGCTAGAGTGTCTAGAAATATAATGGAGGGAATGAGAAAGCTCATGGAACTGTCTAATGAAAACACATTTGCTAGAATAGTGGCTTTTAATTAGAGAAGTGCAGAAGCAGGTGTTCTTAGACTCTATTGCTATAGTCTATACTATATTTGGAATGGTGGCTTTTGTTTAGTAACTGACTTTTAATTTCAAGTACTGATGAACCAATACATTATTTTGTTTCCCAAAATTTTACTGAGAACAATTACACTTACAGAAGAAATAGGTATGTGGTAAAAATTTTGTTTCCTCATAGTTTAAATCTTTTTTTTTTCCTGACTCAATTTGTCAATAAAAAAATAAACTCATTTCCTCCGAGAAATTTCAGAGACCACCTTTGGGGTCAATGTTCATCACAATGGAAGTTATTTTTGCATTTTTCACTGGAGCTTTAAAGATAGATCATATCCGCGATCACCTTTAATACTCAATGTCATAAACAGAGGCTGTGATTGGTATCTAATAGCTCCATGGTGGTGTCAAAGTGTACTTAGAAATGGTCTTTAAGCACAAGTGTATTGACACTCAGTTATTTCATTATCAGAACTCTATAGTTGTGTTCACAAAGATCTATTTTGTTATTCAAGAAAATGTTATTCTTTATAGTCCAAAAATATGGGAAATGACTGAAGTAATCACATAGGGAAAAATGGTATTCTTTCTTTTTTCCTGAAGATATTTGAATATGTTAAACTAATATCCCTATGTAAACTACATCCAAAAATATCTCTTTAAATTTTAGTCTACAAAATGTGTATAGACGGATCTGTTGAGGCATTGACGCACTCCTCAGCTCATACTCAGGTTTGTACCTTGTGCACGTGAAAACAAGAGGAGACTCTTGTTCAGTTCTGCCTCTACCTGGATCCATCCTAAATTTCTTCAGTCATTCAGCAAATATTAATAGACCCCGAAAGTATGCTAAATCCTAGACAAGTGAAGATGAATGAAATTTAGCCCCCATCATTAAGGAGCTCATTAATTCTTGGGGTTAAAATATCATAAACAGCTAATTAACCTTTAATAATGTAGGTGTGGCCACAGGAAAAAGAGAGGGCAATGGACTCTTAGCAGGGCAAGTGATTTGTTCACAATGAGAAATGAAAGCTTTACAGAAAAAGGCAATCTTTTGTGGTTCTTGTAGTTCATGAAATTCAGTAAGGTTGGGAATAGCATTCTGAAAAGAAAGAATAACATAAGTAAAGACATGGTTGTGAGACTTAATGGCCTATTTGGGGAGCTCTGAGTGGTTGAACATAGCTAGAATGAAGGGTGACTGTAGTTGGGAAGGAGAGGGGATTGAGGACACAAAACTGGAAAGATGAGTTGGGATCCTATTTATGTCAAAGTTAGGGGATTACATAGGATCCCAAAAGGAATGAGTAGCCAAAGAGATTTGAGGCAGAGGCTTGAGCTGAAGGAATTGGCTTTTGAAGGTGATGCTCATTGGCATGTGGGGGAGAGCACTGGAGATCAGCTGCAGAGACCCCATAGAAGATTTGGAAATCCTTGAGGAGAAAAGTGATGAGAGTTTCAACCTGGACAGTGCAACTGGAAGGAAGAAGAGCAAGGTCAGGAGATTCATGGATATTTCAGAATTAATAAGTCCAGAGTGAGCCTTGACCAAGCATTGATCTAGGTACTCATGTTACTTCATTTCTAGGATAACCGGTAATGCCTGTTCTGGGGCCGAGTCTTCATTTGTCTTGTCTCTCTTGCACTATGTCCAGGAAAAGTACAAATAACATTTCAGACTCACCCTCCTTCCTCCCTATAAATGGGCCTAGAACATGCCTGCCCTGAGAATGCTCCAGTGTCCCTAGAATCGATATCACTCATGGGCACAGCAGCTCACAATAATGTTCTGTTCCATTTTTTACTCTTACCAAGTTTCATCAGAGGCACCTGACCTGTTAAGGTCTATAAGACTTATTCACCTATAAGACTATTTCATAAACACAGCAAGGAAAAAAATACATTAATGGAAAGGTTTATAAGAAAAATATTTTACTTTTGTGTATCTTTGTCTACATTTGGTTTTATGGAAATTCTGTCTGTGCTTTGGTTTTTTACTATCTAAGATTTATTCTGATGGTAGCAGTAATGCTTACTGAATCTCTCAAAAAAACTTAAGGTATAAAAGAAGCAAAATATAGGTAATGATATTCTGCTATCATCCATTCATTAATTCTTCACCAAGTGTTTATTGATAACCTGTGATGAATGAGACCCTGTGTAAATTTGGAAGGATAATTAATAACAGCTAACCAACTTAGCAAATATTTTCTGCCAAGCACTGTGTTAAGCGCTTTATATATTTTATGTGAAGCTAGAATATTATGCTATTGTTATTATTGTGATTATCATCATTATCATCATCATGTAATTACTATCCCCATTTCACAGATGGTAACACTGATGTTACATGCTAGGAACCAGTGGATACCTGAAACTCAAACCATACTTTGATTCTAAAATTCATACCTTGGTTATAACTCTTATGCTGTACTGCTTTATGTTGTAGTAACTTCAACATGGTTTTTACCTTTGAAGAGCTTAAACTTTATTTTGGTAGATGAATGGGTTTACATTAAGGAGGGTACTTGTGATGAGCACTGAGTGTTTACGTAAGTGACGAATTACTAACTTCTACTGAAGCAAATATTATACTACATGTTAACTGGAATGTCAATAAAAATTTGAAACAAAAAAGAAAAAAAAGAAATATGACTAAAGTGTTGTGGGAAAACATTTCAATAGAGATCATTTCATGATTACTTGTAGAAGAGAGAAAAGCTTTATAGATGAAGTGATATTTTCACAGTATTATGGGGAAAAAATGTGTAATAGTTTTACAGATAGGAAATGGCTGAAAAGCTTCCTTAAAGAGGAAAAGTTCTGAAAGTAAGGCAATGTTTGTTGAGAACAGAGCACATCCTACACAGCAAATTGGGAAGAGAGAAGACTAGAGAGATATGTTGTGGCCAATTGGCGAGGTACATTTTATGCCATGACACAAGAGTGGGTTTACAAAATGAAGAATAGAGGATTAAGGATGGATTCTAGGAAATACCACTGTTTGATACTGTGTTATAGAGGAATCAACAAAAGTAAATGAGAAGAAATGGAAATTGGAGGGAACTCGTCAAAGAGTAGAATCCTCCAAGTCAAAGGAGTAGAGAAAGTCAAAGAATATCAACTCAAAAAAAGAAAGGAAGGAAGGAAGGAAGGAAGAATATATGTCAACTCCAGAAAGTTTAAGGAGGATGAGAATTTTAAATGGCTTATTGGATTTTGCCATTGGATGGGCATTAAGGGAGATGTTTTGAAATCTCTATATGACAGGAGAATATTAAGCCCTCTGGATATCTTTCTAGTAGTCGATTCTTCTTATAAGGGGAGCTTTTTGGAAACACAGATTTCAGCCTCAGATTTCAATTGGAAGCGGTCATGTACCTTTAATGAAAAGCTAGTATGTACTATTTCATCTAAAAGCCTTACAGGAAACAAAAATTGCTTTAAGAGATAAGATATAGTGCTTGCTTTAGTTTGGTTGGTAGTACATTTTTCTTTTTTTCGTAGAGTGGAAAACTATTTGAATGTGCAGAATTTACACACATTTGGAAAGTCTATATGAAGTATTCAGATCTATGAAGGTGACAGGTTTTATTTTCCACATAGAAATTTTATTACTGTATCCTTCAATCTAAGGAATAGATTTGTTTTTTGAAAGCCTTCACTTTTGTCTCTTGATGGCCATTTTCACTTATTACTATGTGTGGAGGAAAAAGAAAACTCCACAGAAAAGCCTACACAAAAATAAGATCTAGGATTTTTTTATGCATATTTGGAGAGAGTATTGATATTTTTTAAAGTAAGTATATCGCATAATGTTAAAAACCAAATTTAAAAAATCTAATGTGTGCTATTTTGACAATACTATATAAATTTTGTTGTGAGGATTAGAAATTATCAATAATGTGAAAAAGTGTTCAATTCAGTATCAAGTTAACTATGTCCTTCTACCTCTAAGATATCTTGCTAGGGTCAGACTTTTATTTGTATTGGGTTTAACTTTCTTTAAAACATAGTCTTACTTCCACAGCATTATCTTCCAGCAGTATTTACAGTACATTTCATCTTCCAATAAAATCATGTTTATAGCTACTCTACTTCTCCTACCGCTACTCCTATACTTATATAGACGCAAGCATACATACAGCCTTGCCCCATAACCACAGGACCATTCCTCTCTTACATGTCTTCACTCAGTTCATTGAACTGAAATGCTTCTCCTTTTTTTCTGCTTACCTCTTATTATCCCACTAGTCTCAACTCAGATATCATCTGTTTGTGCATATGGTAGTGAATAATAAATCTTAATTGATTCGGCTTAACTGAATTTCTCAAAAGGGAAGAATCAAAATTTAGTGAGGAAAAAAGTATTTTATAACATGTAGTATATATTTATATATTAAATATTATATATGTTTATATATAATTATATCATTAGTTGGAAGCAGAACCAAAAGGTGTGTGTGTGTATGTGTCAAAGAGTAGAATAAAAGTCATATACATATATTTTATATATATTTTGAAATATTTTTATGTATTCTAGAGAGAGAGAAGAGAAAGAAAAGAGGGAGAGAGAACCAGGAAATTCACTGGTGTAATATAATTCAATCGAAATCCAAAGGCCTGAGAAACAAGGTAGCTGATGATATAAGTCCAAGTCCAACATATCTCTCTAGTCTTCTCTCTTCCCAATTTGCCATGTATGATGTGTTCTGTTCTCAACAAACATCACCTTACTTTCAGACCTTTTCCTCTTTCAAGGAAGGTTTTTAGCTGTTTCCTATCTGAAACCAGGTGTTGATGTCTGAGGGCAGGAAAAAATGGATGTCTCAGCTCAAGCAGGGATAGCGTATTTGCCTTTCCTGTGCCATTTTGTTCTATTCAGACATTCAGCAGATTGTATGATGCCCACCCTCATGGTTAAGGGAGATCTTACTCAATTTACCAATTAAAATGCTAATCTCTTCCTGGACACCTTCACAGACACACCCAGAAATAATGTTTTACCAGCTGAGCATCTCTTAGCCCCGTCAAGTTGTCACATAAAATTGTAAATTTTGCTCTTTGTTACTGTTATGAGCTGGACTGTGTCCCTTCCAAATTCAGGTGTTGAAGCTCTAAGCCTCAGTACCTCACAATGAGACTGTATTTGGAGAAAGGGGCTTTAAAGATGTGATTAAATTAAAACAGGGTCCTTGGGGTGGCCCTAATCCAGTATGACTTGTGTCCCTGCAGGAAGAGATTAGGACATAGAGATACACACATGCACAGAGAGATGGATTCTATATGGCTGGTGTCTTTATAAGCAGAGGATATTAGGATACAGGCACACAGAGGAGGAAATCATGTGAAGACAGGAAGAAAATGGTCTCTACAAGCTAAGGAGAGAGGCATTAGAAGAAACCAAACATGCCAACACCTTGATCTCAGACTTCTAGCTTTCAGAGCTAGGCTCCACAACAGACCCATCCCACTGAAGACTAGGAAGATATTGAAACGTACTAAAAAACTTCTCCTGGGTATAAATAACCAGTGTTTAAGGACTCAAGAAAAATATAAGACAATGAAGAAGTCAGGAATTACTCCCTTTAGAACTCTTCTTCCTGGGGTGCCTGGGTGGCTTAGGCAGTGAAGTTTCCAACTTCAGCTCAGGTCATGATCGCACAGTTCATAGGTTCGAGCCCCGTGTCAGGCTCTGTGCTGACAGCTGAGAGCCTAGAGCCTGCTTTGGATTCTCTCTCTCTCTTTCTCTCTCTCTCTCTCTCTCTCTCTCTCTGCCCCTCCCCCACTCATGCTCTGTCTCTGTCTCTGAAAGATAAATATTAAAAATTATAAAATAATAAAAAAGAACTCTTCTGTTGTCTGGAATTTGAATGCATATTCAAATCCTTATCCTGCTCACATGGGTCTTCTGTACTGATGGTACCAGAGAGATCCATTTGTTGGCTGGTACCATCACTATCAAAGTGAGACAGACAGTAAGGAAGTTCTGTTGATTCTACAAGATACAGTAAGTGGAAAGAAAATGGGTTTTAGAGTCATGCTTACCTGGATTCATATAGTCCTTCCTCCAGTTACTTTTGGTGCGGCCTAGTGGCCAGTCTAAACCATAGATTTTTTTTCTTCTTTAGGAAGATAAATCTAGCATGTATATATAAAAACTATCATAGGAAAGAGATATTTTCTGAGCACACTTATTCTGAAAATGTGTGTTTAGAGCCACCAGACCTTTGTTTCTGCTTGGGTGTGACCATGACTACAGATCCAGACTTACTGTTAGCTATTATTTTTAAATCTTGGTGATCTAACACTGTGTACATGGTTTTATTTTAGGTAATTTGCTTAAGTATTCTTGGATATCCCAAACTCTAGTTCCTGTCTTTGGCAGGTGGCTCTTGGCTGAAATCTCAACATTGTAGTTAGAATAGCAAAGATTTGAAAATTCTATATTTGTTTTTTGTACACATTACATTTTTTATCAACTTTTCTTCATACTATGATTTTTTCTGAGAAATCATTCAAGGTTTTCTGTACTCCAAAAGATATCTTGTCAACTTTGTCCATTTGGACAGACTTCGGTAGAAAATGATGTAAAGAATACCTTCTCAGAGTAGAATAAAAGAACTCCTCAATGTTAATATTAAATATATTTTCATTGTGTTATTATTTTTATTAGACCATAAATTTTAATTTTAGAAATAAAAGTTAGCAATACTTTTTCAGAATGTCCATATTTCCTAGTAACAACCACTATTGTACTTTATTTCTGTTCATTCAGTTTCTTGATGCAAATATATACTTGAAAATGATTATATACTAAAATAAGATCACATGATAGACACTCTTTTATATTTATTTATTTTGCAATACATTCAGCACATCATTCCGTATCAATGTATATAATTAGATGCTTTTATTCTTAGTGGTTGCCCAGCGTTCCACTGTGTTGTTCCCTACTTTATTTAATCAACTATATATCATTCAATTATTAGATGTGTGATTTAGTTTTTTTGCTTTATCCTTTTGTTAACTATGTTTTCCAAGGATAAAAAAAAAAAAAAAACATGCTTTCTCATTAGTTTTCTCTGATTAACACACAGAAGTGGAAATACTGGGTCCAAAAGTACAGACTTTATGAATGAAACTAGGTATGATTTTGAGCAAGTGACATTATGTCTTTGTGTCACATTTTTCTTGTTTGTAAAGTGATATGTTTGCACTAATTGTTCACTTATACTAGGTCTATAAGGTACAATATATTTAAATCTGGTCCTATTTGAATTTTTGTTTGCAAACTGATTTAAAATTGGATCAGTCACAACCACAGATACAAATTCTCCCTAAATCTCTAAAATATCTATGAAGATATTGAGAAGACAAAATTACACATTAGCAGCAAAATTAAGAATAATAGAAAATCCGTTAATACTATGCAGTAACTGAGGAGCTGATCATAAAATTTTTGGTTCACAATTAAATATTTGTGTTCAGTTTTTCTCTATGGTTTTACAGTTTATTTTCTGATACTTTAAAATAATATACCAGGATAGAGCTAAGTAGATGAGTAGCCTAGTAATGCCTAAGTGCAAAAGAGATAATAGTTCTTTCCACATATTTCTTATTATAACCCCTAGTCTAGTATATCCGAAGTCTATAAGAACCAGAATCTCAGGTGTCTGTCCCTTGATTGGCTCATATTTTTCCCTTTTAGACAACAAAAATACTGCTAATCTTCATATCCATTTATCAACAAATATTTACTGAGTACCTCCTATATACCAACAATATCCTAGGCACCAAAGGATTTTTCAGTGAACAAAACACACAAAAAAATGGTTACCTATTATTGGTTGAATTTGGGTAATGTTTACTTTTTAAAAATAGTTTTCTATGTAATTCATATTCTTTTTCAAAAACAAAAGAAAAAATCCAGTTTTTAAGTTATTTGTATCATCTGAAAAGGGAGAACAGAAAAGATCTGATAGTGCATTGCTTCTGAAATCATATCAATTCAGGCACTGTTTTGAAAATGGCAATATGGCAAAACTCCAAGACATTTCTTATAATATATGTTATTGCTTCTTGCCCATAGCAAGAACAGTTCTCCATTTGGTCAAAAACAAGATAGCAATGTTAGTTTTTATGTTTTACTTCTTCATTTCAAACAAAAGCTACAAATAACATACTGTGAGCATTTTCCCCTAATCCATTACTTTTTCCCTTTTCTTTTTTTTCTTTTTGGTTTAGTTAGATTTATATGGGCATCTGTTTTTCATCTTTCTTAGGAAAAATGGTTTTCCACGAAATTATCTCCTTTCCTTGATCACTCATGTGAGTGTGTGTGTGTGTGTGTGTGTGTTTACATTTTTCATGTTCCTCTATGATATTCCATATCTTATGGCTAGACTTGACCTCTCATCTGTGTGTGGCCTTTGGACATGGAACATATTTCTATGAAATTGGCCTGGGAATGCTGCCTGTTGTACACTCCATGGCCTCTTTAAATTTATGTGTCTGTTTCTCTCTGGCAGATTGTAAATTCCTTCCAGTAAGAAGTTGTATCTGATTTATCTGTTTTGCCCCAATAGCTAACACATGTTCTGCATGTAGTATGTTCTTAACTAATGCTGCTAAAAAATAATGTCTTGGTGCCTATATTGTATTGTGAGCTCTGACAGCCTGTGATATGATCATCTTTCTATCATCATTGTAATACCACATATTACTTTGTTATTAAATTTTCAAAAACTGCAAGAGTTAGAAAAAGAAGAGTGATTTTATCATGATTTTTTACTCTCTTTTTTGTCTTTATGATACCATCTAAAGCTGCCCCAGGGTGTTTCCTGAGTGCTCTGGAACCCAGGTTAAATAGCTTTCTATAGAGAACTGAACAGGCTTAATTCACCATCTTAACTTATTAGAAGAACAAAATTTTATTCATTTTTGTTCTCTCTCCTCTTTGCCCTTTGTTTGCTCACTGATTTTGCTCTGGGAATCTCTATCAAAAATGGAGAGAGAAGTGGAAAGTAAGATATAGCCCCTGCCCTCGAGGGCCCCTGAGTCTATTTGAGGACAGAGATGATGCAAGAAGGAATATGGCAGGGGCTCTGGAGATTTGAGTGGTGTAAATAAATGATGCTTATAAAGGAGTATTGGACAGTTATAGTAGACAGTGAAATAATTGTGAGGACCATGGAATGCTTAGCTGGAAATTTGAAAGTCATCAGTAGGGCAACACTAATAACATTTGAAATAGGAAGTATCACAGTCATAGGAATGTTTTAGAAAGGTCTTGGTGACATGGTGCTCCTCAGGAACAAGAAGCCATGAGTTTGAAAAAACAGATTTTTAAAATGAATCCCAACTTGCAATGTAAAGGACAAAGGTATGGCTTTTAAAAGTTGTTTGTGGTAAATAAGGCATACAAGGGCCAAGTATAGAGGACATTGTACCTCGGGATTGCAGTTTGTTTTGCTTATAGTTTTTTCTACTCTGGCTCCTTTGTCATCTTACTATGGAAATGCTAATAGCATGTACTTCCTAAGACTTCCTAAGAAATATAATATATAAAGAACACAGAGTATTGTTCTTCAATGTAGTAAACATTAAAAAAAAAAACTTAAAAAGTAAAATCTTAAAGCTGCTGCAATACACCAGACATAAATGATCACAATCAGAAATAATTTGGGCTTCTAGGATTCTGAAGATGAAAAATAAAGTGCAGGATGTTTTTAAAGTGCTTATTATTGAAAATAAGGCAATATATGGCATAATTAAAAGACAAGTAGTTGATGATGGTAACTGGGAGGGGAACTACACTAAGTACAGCCCAGCTCAAGTCCTATTGAGAAAGAAAGGGCAGTGGGTCCGCCCTCCATTACCTTAGAAAACACACAGAGGAATTAGCTTTATAAACATTTTTGAAGCAGATTTTTAAAATGCAGAAGAATGCAAAATTAATATCTAAATACCAAAGGGACATTCATTAAGAGACCAATCTGAATTAGGCATTTCGTCGTTTTCTTTGGTTTTGTGATTGTTCCAATCTAATTATTTTATTAAAAGTTCAGCATTATTTTCTAAGTCCTTAGGGTGAGAAACACATAAGGAAATGTACAGGTACTACAGAAGGCTTTGTCAAGACTTTTGGGAAGAGGATAATGAGTTCTGTTTCTGTCACAAATTTTAAAGAGGTAGGAATTATTCTCTACCTCACAGCTAATTAAGGCTTTGGTTTCTGAAAACACTGGCCTTGCAGAAAGGAGACTACACACAAGGTTTACTCTTCTCCGGTCTCCCTGTCAGGCTGAGCAGCACTCTTCCATGTGGACCAGCGACCTTGTGGCCCCCATAGAGAATACTTGAGAAGAGCCCAAGGTACTTGTCATGACTGATTTCAAACAGATCACAACTTTTCAGCAGGGTTATTGAGGAATTCAACTTTAGCAGCCTGTGTTGTCCACATTTCAAGAGTTAGGTCATCACACGTTCCTTATGTGCTTTCTGCCCCTTGGCATACTTTCAAATCACAAAATATGAGATGTGCATGTGGTTGGAGTAGTAAAGGCCAAGAAAAGCTGTCACATCAGTATCTATCCTTTATGATCCCTGGTAACAAGTTGTAGGTTGTCCCAGCTTTCACCATGCTTGACGTGCCATCGGGAAAACATGCAAAACAGATACATTACATCTTTCTGTACAAGTTTTAATTCCAGTTTTTGCTTTGAGAGTACAGGTGTCACTGCTTAGCAAAAAACACTTACTACCGAGTTATATATATTGTGCAGCCATTGTTTTAAAGCTTTGATGCTGTCACGTGATTTTCCCTTGATTTGGAGATACTTTCTTGGCCTTTCATATAACCAGCAAATCAGAATAACCAAAGAAACCAAACCCAATATAACTACATAATATTTTCATTTGTTAATGTTACCTCTGTTAACAGTTTAATTTTTTCTATTTAGACGGCTTTCTCCAGGTTTTACTGCTATAGAAAACAGTCACCATTTCAGATGCTTTTAACAACAAAGGCTTATTTCTTGCTCATATCCCATGCTGGAACAAGTCAAGAAAATGAGATCAATCAATCTTCAACCCAGTACTTGACCCCAAACTAATTATATACACATACAAGAAAAGGATCAGACACATATGGTTTAACTAGCATCATTGATTCAAGAGTAAAAACATAACGATTCCTCATACTACCATTATTCAAGAAAATATGTTCTTTCTCCTTTTTTGATAGTAAAATAGTAGCAGAAAGAAGTCATTTTGTTAAAAGAGTATAACACTTTAAGCCTAATACTTCTCCCTAATACTTTAAGCCTAATCAGAAACTACAATTACATAGATATTGGCCTGATATATACAATCTTTAAATTATATATATATATACACACACACATATACACACATGATATATATATATATATATATATATATATATACACACACACACATATATATGTGTGTGTGTATATATATAATCAGTATGTCATTTAATCTCCCAAGAAAGCTTTTTTTTTTTTCAGCTTTTGTAATAATCAACTTACCTTGAAAGTAAAATAAAAGGACAGATGAAGGGAAAATGTTTTGAGGCATAAAAGAAAAACATACAATATAGAAAAGTATCATATAAAGTAAAAGAGGAAGTGGATTTAAGAGGAAAACCAAGGTGACATCATAAGAGGCTATACTGTTGGGCAATGTGAGACAAAGCAGAAAGTATGGCTGTCTCCCACTATTATGAACTGAAAACTGAAATGGGAGAATTGCCTGATGATACATCCTTTGTGTGGAGGGGAGAATAGATTACAATAGAGTTCTGTTTGATTCCAAAATTCACACCTGCTGTTTGTGTCACACCATACCAGCACTTTAATTTCAAACAATAGTGTAAATTAATTGATTGAATTAAATTACATTTAATTGCATATATTGTATATATGTGTATATATATACATACATGTGTGTGTGCCTGTGTATTATATTATGCATATATATGGATATATGTGTCATGTATATAAATATATATGTATACATGTCTATATATATAATGTGTATCTATTCATATATATTTTTTCCATGGCAAAGTATTCATCAGGCAAGCCCTTCTAGAATTTGTGTCATGGAAAGAAAAGCATTTCTTTGTTGGCTGCATCCTGGGACAAGAACTGAAGTATCACACAATTTGTATCATTGAAGAAGTAAAAATTTTACATGCCCAAGTGGCTAGAATGTGATCATCTGATTTTATAAAGGGAAGAATTAATAAATGAAAAGGGGAAGGGAAGGAGAAAGGAAACAAAAAAAAAAAAAAAGGAAGGAAGAAAATATTTGCCTTTTACTGTGGTTCTTATATATAAAGTGTTTCACATAGTGGGAAATGACTGATCAGTAACTAGCTGAAAGCATGTTATTATGAATGGTGCTATATATTCTTCATAGAATAGATTATGGCACATGTATATGACACGTCTCTACACATGTGTAGTCAATCATACGTGTTCAACCATGTGTCCTCCATCCTTCATGAATTCATTCATTCATTTTGTCAAATGGCAAACATATTGATTGACCAGACATACACATTGACCATGTGCCAGACACTGTTCAACAAATGAGAGCATACAAAGATGAATAATAGTTGTCAGTCTAGCATTGTCATAGGAAAATACACATTTAGATATTTATGAATGTATAGAGAGAGAATTTGAAATTATAATCTACCATATTCATGATTGTATATCAAATGCATAAAAATATTTTAACTACCCCCAGATTGCAGTTTTCTCCATAATGTAAAATATTACTACAATATTTTATAGGATTTTAGATTGATTAAAGACTTTTTGTCTTAACTTCCTGAATCAATTTTTAGCCCATTGCCTGCATAAACCTTCTCACCTTGTCAGAAATGTAATCTAACACTTGGATTAGGAAAGAAACGTGTTAATAGGCATCTTTCGTCATAAGGCCTCCAAAGTATTTGTCTGCAACATGCTTCTATAAATGTTGACAAATCTGGTGACTGTTGTATGACTAATTAACATTTACACAGGATACATAAATTTGTTAATTTATACTGAAGTTTGACTTTAGCAAATCATTCTCATATGCTTTATCTAAATTACTTGTTGTGTTTCTAAAACAATTAAATGTAAAAATATCTTTTGAAAGTTCAGGTCCTACATTTTGAGGAAGGCTGAAATGTGGTAATTGGGAAGTTGACATCAATACTAATAAAAGGTTCCTTAATCAAGTAGAAGTGTTTGATAGAAAGCTTTGGTGTTACCTTTTGGTGGATAGGTAGTAATCTTGTAAGTAGAAGAAAGGAAATGCTGAAGTACCAAAAAGGAGAAGGCAATTTTTATATCAGAACCACTTTTCAATGATGTAGGCTATAAATTACTATGGTTAGTATCAATATCCCAGCACGAGCACCACAATAGAAATTAAATATATCTTTTAGAGAATTAAAGTTATATTGGTCTTACAGACATTCACACACTCAAAACCTTGTGATAACACTTGCTGATCTCCCTACCATTGACCCAAATTTGCATGGGATTAACGTACCTTTAACAATACTTAATAAGTGCATTTGGATATATCAGACATCCTCATAATAATTTGTTTCAGATTTCACCACCCCGTACCACAGAATCTCTAAGAATTGGGAAGGGCCTTAATGAGTTTTTTTTTTTTTAATAGAAAAATTCTTTATTGTTTACCCTTATTTTGCACTAGATCATAAAATATTCAGGTGGCAAACTAGTTACTTTATGCACATAGCAGTAAGCATAGAGAATTCCACCCCCCCTACATACACACAGTTTAGTATGTTTTTAAGATGGTTGTGGGACTAGACTTTTGTCTTGGCAATGTATAGAGAGAGCTTTCTACATTACAGCGTGTATCCTGTTTTGTCTCCTACCTTTGGCTATAGCATTATAACCACTGTTTCTAATGTTTTTATGACTTCAGTTACATCCACCATATTACTTAGTACTAATTTTATGATTATTTTTTTTTCCCTTTCATTTGGTGTATTCAGTGAAGTGGAAATTGTCCACACACTCTTAAAAACACCTCATACTTTTTAGATTTGCTTTATATAAAATTTTCTGGAAACTATCTAGATGATAAAAAAATTTCCATTACCAAAGATTTTTTTTAATGTTTATTCTGTCATCATTTCACACTTTGGTGGCCATTTTTGCTCAAGTGGCCTGCACATAATTTTATGTTTAAACATTTCTAACTTAAACCACCCAATCTTAAACGACTTCCCTTTCTGGATAATTTCTTGGCAAACTAGATTTGATCTTTTCTTTTATAACCCTCCTTAAAATAAATCACTTTAATCCATTCTGGTTTTTTTTTTTCATGCCCATTTCTTCAATTTCTTTTTCATTTTTAAAACTTTTCCTAAAATAATTGTTGGTCAGAGTATATTGAATATCTCATTTTCTATTTATTTATGTTTTTATATTAATACTTCTCAGAAATCAAGAACTCCTTCCTGGTGCACCTGAGTGGCTCACTTAAGTGTCCAACTCTTGATTTCCTCTTAGGTCATTTCTTGATCTCACATTTCTTGAGACAGAGCCCCGCAATGGGCTCTGTGCTGACCGGGCAGAGCCTGGTAGGGATTCTTTCTCTCCTTCTTTCTCTGCCCTTACCCCTCTTATGCTCTTTCTCTATCTCTCTCAAAACAAATAAAATTAACTTAAAAAAAAAAAAACTCTTTCTGACCAAATTCTCTTAGTATTGAAATAAAATTAGTTTTGTCTTACTAATTTTATCAGTACTAGGTAACACAATGATTTAATGGAATATTTTAAAACTATACATTATTCTAGAGTTGAATCAAGTATACTTGTAAAAAGAACATAAATTTAAGCTATGTTTCTTAAGCCTTCTGAAGAAAACAAAACAGGGTGAGACCTAGATGTTGCCATGTAGGAAGTAACAGTTAAATTAATAGGACTACATAAATGGAAATTGTAGTACAAAGCTGTATGTAAAAAATACCACATAAGTGAAATATAGTGAATAGCTTAGGAAGTTAAAATTGTATTCAGTATTAATATAGATGAATTTATAAATTATGGATATTGAAAGATATATTCGGCACATCTACAATATTTTGGAACCAACATAAAATTGTGAAGTTGATATCAAGAAGGATATAAATACTCTTTAACAACATGTGCCTCATTGTCACTGCTAGAGACAGAATGTTAAACATTACTGACCACAAGTGTGAACCAGTGTGGTAATTCCTACAATTCTACTAGTAAAATAATGCACAATTTCCTTTTGTGCAGATAATAGTTTGACTTTCTTATTAAGGAGCTGGTACTCTCCTGGGCATGAGGGAGTAAAGAAAAACATTTCTTCCTATTCCTGCATTGACTTAGAAGGATCATGGCATTGTCATAGAAAACAATGATGAAATCATAACACCACATTTTATTTCTACCAGTTATTAGCTATGCTTTTCTGGCAAATTATTTGAGCATGTACTTCCTCATTTCACACAGTGCATAATTTGAACTAGGCTATTATAGAAGTGAATAAGAGTATTTTTGATACGAATATACTTATCCTAAGATCTGGCACAAAGTTCAGCAAATGCTAATTGGACTTTTTAGGCAAAATTTCACCTCAAAGTTAGGGCAGGGAATTTTTGAGGCATGTTACAAAAAAGAATCATTAGGTATATATGAAAAGAACTTTAGCTCAGAAGGTTGTGAAACAATAACAGATTAAAAGGTGTTTTACAGGAAAATTAACAAGTGAATACATAACTAAACATCTAAATATATAACATTTTTCAGTATTACTATCTGTGAGGAGAGGAGTACACAAGGTACTGGGAGCTACATAGAGATTTTCAAAGTTAGGAACACCATGCAAATGTCCTGTTGCCAACACCATGAGTAAAATTTGCAAAATTACTTGTAAAAAAATATTTGGCAAATGGCTTAATTTTTAAAAATTTCTTTACATAGGGGTGCCTGGGTGGCTTAGTCCGTTGAGCGTCTGACTTCAGCTCAGGTCATGATCTCACTGTCGGTGAGTTCAAGCCCTGCGTCGGGCTCTGTGCTGACAGCTTGGAGCCTGTTTCAGATTCTATGTCTCCCTCTCTCTCTCTGCCCCTTCCCCACTCATGCTGTGTCTCTCTGTGTCAAAAATAAACAAACATTATTTTTTTTTTGTAATTTCTTTACATAATATATATGGCAATACTACAAAATAAGTCTGGTTAACAAAATGTAATAATATTTTTTATTTTTATTGAGGTTTTTGGAGCACCAAAATATGCATTCAAAACATGCATGGCACAAGTTTTGTAAGGCTTCCTTAATCCCTTGTGTCATTGTTTCCCCCTGTGAGATTTTTTTTTTTCTTGAGTGTCTCAATCATCATGGTTAATAAGGGCAGCCTCATATATATATATACGTATATATATGGAGAAATTCAATTCCAAATTGCTTTAAGGTTCACCTTTGAATTTTACTTTGGTCCGAAGAGTCCCATGACCTTTAAGTTTGATGAAAAGAGGGAGTAGTTATTAATCTCATTATTTTATTTTGAAGTTCTCCCAAAGCAGGTGACTCGAGACGTTTCTCCAAAATGACATTCGTAGACCATGTAAGTTGATCATTGTTACACAGTAAAAGGCAATATCTCAGATTTTAATACACCTTCAGTATTTTTTATCTGATATTCTCAATTCTCGGTCACTCTGCTTCTTCAGAGCCAGCACTATTTTGGACAGTTTAATTATATGTCTTATATCTATGCTTAAATGTAAAAACTGTTCCTTTTTAAAGATTATTTTTATACCCTTATATATGCCAAACTTATGATATTCCAAAAATGTTCACTCTTCACTTTAATATCTGCTATACCATTCCTTTTACACAAAGCTATTTCATTGTGCCTCAGAATATTATAATTGAAAGAGTATATTGTAACTATACAATAATTTCAAAGAATTATTTTTTTCTTAAATTTATTTTTTTAATTTAATCCAAATTACATCCATATAGTGCAACAATGATTTCAGGAGTAGATTCCTTAATGCCCCTTTCATTCAGCCCATCCCCCTTCCACAACCCCTCCAGTAACTCTCTGTTTGTTCTCCATATTTAAGAGTCTCTTATGTTTTGTCCCCCTCCCTGTTTTTATATTATTTTTGCTTCCCTTCCCTTGTGTTCATCTGTTCTGTCTTAAAGTCCTCATATGAGTGAAGTCATATGATATTTTTCTTTCTCTGTTTTCGCTTAGCATAATACTCTCTAGTTCCATCCATGTAGTTGCAAATGGCAAGATTTTATTCTTTTTGATTGCTGAGTAATACTCCACTGTGTGTGTGTGTATAAATATATATGTGGGTGTGTAAACATATATATATATATACACACACACACACACACATATATATATACATATATAAAATAAATGAAATATAAAATATGTTGTAATTAAGTCTATTGTATACATATAGGTATAATGAAAGTGGAAGAATAAGATTACGAAAACAATGCAGCAGTTAATTATCTTTCTTTTTAATGTCAATAGCCTTAGAGAGAAGAGAAGAAGTCAAAAACAAAGTGAAATCTATAATGCTTTACCAGGCAGCTATTGACTTCAAGAAATTGTTAGGAGCCATAAAAAAGAATGAAATCTTGCCATTTGCAACAAAATAGAAATACAGAGTATAATGCTAAGAGAAGGGGATCAGAGAAAGACAAATATAGTATCATCTCATTCATATGGGAAATTTAAGAAACAAAACAGATGAGCAAAGGAAAAAAGGAGAGAAAGAGACAAACCAAGAAACAGGCCCTTAACTATAGAGAACAAACTGATGATTACCACAGGGGAGGTAGGTAAGGGGATAGAGGAAATAGGGGATTGGGATCGAAGAGTACACTTATCACAATGAAAAAAAATAAAAAGATTAAAAACCTCTAGGAGTAATATCTTTATATGATGTGAAGAAAGAAGGATAAATGATAGTTTAAATAAATCTCTCTCTACCTTCTTCTCTATATCCATGTCCCAACAATACTAGTTAAAATTTGCTGAAGTGTCAGGGTGCCTGGATGACTCAGTCAGTTAAGCATCCATCTTCAGCTCATGTCATGATCTTACAGCTTGTGAGTTCGAGCCCTGTGTCAGGCTCTGTGCTAACAGCTTAGAGCCTGAAGGCTGCTTTGGATTCTGTGTCTCCCTCTCTCTCTCTACGCCTCCCCCACTCATGATCTGTCTCTGTCTCAAAAATAAATAAGCATTAATTTTTTTTTAATACACCAAAGTGTTTAAATAGTTAAATAATTCAGACCACCATGGTGACAAACACAAGAAAAGGAAGCTAATTTTTATTGTCCTAAGGTTAAGGATAGTAGGAAACAATTATAGAATAAGTGTAAAGGAATGATATACAATATACAGGAGTTTGTGCTGGTAAGAAATATATATAGATATAGATATCTACATATAATCTATAGATTATAATCTACATCTATCTACATCTATATCTATATCTATATCTATATAGATATATATCGATATAGATATAGATATAGATATAGATATAGATAATATAGGGAGGGCCATGAAGGACTAACTTGAATACAATTGTCTGAGAATGATTAGCAGGGAGCAGTGGATTGCAACAGTATAGATTAAAGATGACCAGGGCATGGACTGTGGATTTTGCTTGAGGAAAAATGAAAAAGAGATGCCAAAGATAATATAGTCAGCATGATAATGCAAATGATTCAGTGAGGAATTGGACAGGAAATTTTGATGATCCTCAGACATTCCGATTCCTAAATGCTCTGCCATTAATGGCTTTGATCATTGTAGTCTGCTCATAGTATGAAGATTTATGAATTTCTGTAAAGATGGTAAAAATACTTGGTCTTAAATCAACCACTGGAAGAAGAACTCGTGGAGCAGCAAATGCCTTAAGTAGTCATTGTGTAATGTAGGCAACAAGAGTAATGATTTCTATGTAATATCTCAAAAGAGATTATTTTTTGAAATGGGAACAAATGTAGAACAGTAGAACATATTTTATCTTTGGCCATAAAACATTTTTTTATAAGGAGTATAGGGAAAATTGCAAGGTGATCATCAGCTGATTAAGATGTATAACAGTTAAAATTAATTATTTCTCCAGCACAGTCTCTGAGAGTTATTTCCAGTATGTAATAAGTAAAATATTCCCTGAAGATTAGGAATTTAATCGTGCTTCCATAGTTTAAAACAGAAAAGCTTTATTACCATGAGCAGGTGATTTCTTTTATCCATAATAATTACCAGATTCCAAGCTATGGATAAAATAGGTAATTAATCAATACTGTTAACAAATACCACCTGTCCTACCTAAATGATTTCAGTTTAGAATTAAGAATCACACTATATTTATCTTGTTTAAAAATCTCTCTTTACTCTTTTGGAGTTCTAAAGGGATATTTTTCATAACTTCCTAAAGTACTTGAAATACATGACATTCATATCAGAACACAATCTGGTCAATTAGTATTTAATCCTTCCATTCCTGAGCAATCCTTTTTATGTTAAATAATTGGAATGATTTTAGTTATATTTTTTTTTACTTCCAAGCATCTCATTGTAATGATGAGCCCAGAGGTTCTTATCATAACAAAGATATATATCGTAACATAACAAAATATATCTCAGGTCATTCCTCTTATTTAACATCAGCCCTGATTTAGGTTTGTTTTCTTTTGGTTCAGCTTGGTTACCAAAAGAGGTAATGTAAAGAGCAAATTTTTATACTTAAATTTGTAATTCAATGTAATTGGGCAAAAATAACCTTTTATACATCAGCTATATATTGAAATTATTAAGCAATTGGTATTGGTTTTCTCCCCACCGCCCCCCCATTGGAGTATGAAGCATCCTCAGGAAGATTTGACAAACGTAAAGTTACATTAAAAAAATTTTTTTTTTGCAGTGATGAGAATTCATTCTGATGTGTTTACAAATTCATTCTAAACACCTTATTCCAAATTATCTGTGGGTTGTGTCAAGAATTAAAAACTGTAAAGAATTGGAACAATTTTCTAGGTCATTCATCTGCAAAACCACAACTGAAGGGGAAAATAAATGATTTTTAAAAATCAACAGCTTTATTCATTGTTCACTTTATTATAATTATGTGAAAAGGTGCTCATTCCATTACCTCAATTCAGGAATGTAGACAGTCATTGACCTGGCCCTAAACCTTATTTATCTATTTTAATGATTTATTGCATTATGGTATATAGTAAATGTGTACAGGAAATATGTATGTAAGCTTTTTATAAAGAATGTAAACAAAAAGGTAAGATGATGCATGAATGACAACCTAATACTAATATATTATTTTTCATTTAAACCATACTCCATACTCATACTTTTACAATATCATTAATCAAATAACTATATTCTTGAGTTGTAACATTATTGTCAATTATGCTGGCATTGATGTTTTAATGAAACAAATTTTTTTCACAATTTGAATTTTTTAGTAATGATTTTATGAGATTTTACCCATGTTTTAGGAGAGCCAATACTTTCTTAATGAATATCCCAGATAATTCACATGGCATCATTGAAGCCTAGTTCCAAAAACAGCTTCAGCTATCTGAATTGGCTATGACAGAATTGGCAGAAACCTTGAAATTGCAGTTATTTAGTCTGGCCACCATGCCCAGAAAGATCTACTTGGAATGGTTCTGGAAGCTGTTCTTTTATTGTGTGCAACTATTCTTAATATGGTAGTATTTGACAGTCATTTTAGGTAAGAACTGAAGCCAATTAAATGGTTTCTCTGTGGATTTCCTCTGACAGATGCACAGAGGCATCTTGTGTTAGCCAATAGGCATTATTTAAACATAGCTAAATCCATTCCAGCATTTATTTTGATGCAACCAGCTAATTATATGGCTGTGGTTTATGTTTAAGTAAAGGATTTTAATCAGATGTATTATTTTCATCCTCTGCTGTACTCTTATCACAGAGTCATGGTACCTCTAAGGGGAAATGGGAAGACAACTTCTCCCACGAAAATCCTGGGCACATTCTCTTGTTTCCGTACTAATAGGAGTCTGATTTTAAATGGGAAAACACTGTTATTTCCCTATCCATGATTAGAAAAGTAAAAATTATGTAGCTTGAACTGAGACAGATGACCATTTACTATTTTGTGTTTAGTTACACTTTGGACATAGAGCGAGGCAGAAAAAAAAAAAAAATCCCAGAAACTTAATAAAGATGGATTTGCTTGAAGGGCAAACTCAGTTTTTATGGTGGTTACTTATAATTTTCAGTACTTTTTAAATGAATTCCCAATTCTTAAGATTTCAGTTTTTCTATAAAATATGCTAAATTGATGATTTGACATAAAGAAAAATGACTATAAACCTAAAATTTTTAAAGTATTTCAACAAGTGAAGTACAGTTGAAGTTACCCTCAGCATATTGGCAATACACAGGACATTAGCAGAAATCTCGACCTAGTATTTACGAATCTGTGATGGCTGGCTCCTCTAGTTCATTTTGTTGGAAGTTAGTACATTAGCAGACTTGTGAGTTTTGTTATGAACCAAATTTTCTTCTTCTTCTTTTTTTATTTTTTTTATTTTTCTAGATGCTCCACCAACTGGTCAGGCACACAATGTGAGAGACCAGCCCCAAAGAGCAGCAAGTCTGATAATATTAACACAAGTAAGTTCCTCAGCTTAACATGATGAATGTTCTACGTGATACAGAAATCATTCTCTTATGCCATTACTGGGGACTTGAGTCTTGGAATTTCTCCTTCAAGGAATTTTTCAGGAGATATATTGCAATCCAGGTGTTTTGGGAAGGATAGAGCACTGAGCTCACATGATGACAAGATCCAGCATTTACGTGTTCTTTCAGGTAGAAAGAGTTCAAACTTTGGCAGGTTTCAGAATGCACATCTGCAAACCTAGCATAAGTTTTTCTTGGGAAATGGGAAACGTCAGTGTACTAAGGCTTCAAATATCACAGTGGATATGAGAATGCTCCAGAAAAAAAAGCAATTCCATGTTTTAATTAGAGCAAAGTATATTTTCTTGAAATGCATTTCAGTATGTTTTTGGAGAGCATACTTGACTGGTGAGTCTTAAAGAAAAGTATATTAACAAGAAAATCTTAAGGATCATGGGTTGATTTATTGCTTATCTTTAAAGTATTGGTTTTGAAGTGTATTAAAATGTAGTTTAACATTTTTCAAATCCTTTTTTGTGCAGTTATAGTCTTAGGGCAGGTCACTGATATGAAAGTCCATCTACATCATCATTTGTGTGTCTACGCATGTATTTTTAACAACTTTAAACAATTTTATGAAAATTTTCAAAATGAAAGTTTCCCAATTTACACATATTGTCACTAATTTTATTATGAGTGAAGCACTTTTGAAATATGTAATATCTATCAAGTGGGTAAATATATTCTTGAAGAAGAAAAATTATATCCCTGATTGACAAATGCTTACTTCAGCATTTTTGTCTCTAGTCCGTCACTGCTGGTGAAAAAAAAACTTCATTTTTTTTTTAATTTTTTTCAACGTTTCTTTATTCTTCAGAGATAGAGAGAGACAAAGCATGAGGAGGGGAGGGGCAGAGAGAGAGGGAGACACAGAATCCAAAGCATCCTCCATGCTCTGAGCTGTCAGCACAGAGCCCGACGCGGGGCTTGAATCCACAAACCATGAGATCGTGACCCAGGCCCAAGTCAGACACTTAACTGACTGAGCCACCCAGGTACCCCTGAAAAAACTTTCTTGAAAACAAAAAACATACTATGGAGTTTGTAAAAAAAGGCAAGGAACTATCAGAGGCAAAAGTATGCAATTTTTATATCCTAGATGTAGGATCCTAGTGTTTGCTGATCTACTTGTTTGTTCCAACTGCCCCCAGATAGTTTCTCTATCACTGCTTGAAATTCTCTAAGCAAAACTGTCCAAATTTCCACCATTTAGAAATTAATTTGGTCAAATAGACATGAGCATCTTTGAAAAATGTCAAATAGGTCTAGAATAAATAGCCTAGACATGAATATTTGAATTTGCAGAGATGAGTAATCATTGGTCATATAGTATTACTGGGGGTTTACCCTGGAATTTGTGTGTTCTCCTTAGGGAAAGGAAAGGAGGGAAAGGGAAAAGAAAAGGAAGAGAAAGAAGGAGAAGGGAAGAGAAGGAAGGGCAGGGCATTAAGAAAACTATGGGGACATTACTGTAGTTGAATTTGATAAACTGGTTCATAAAAGTTAGTAGAGGACACGAATATACCTTGCCTAATTTGATATTGAAAAAGGAGAGGGAAAGAAATACTTCCTTTTCTCTCTTCCCAGGATGTAGGGCTTATACCCATATTACAAATAATAGTTCTGGAGCCATACTAATTTATATATGATTTTGTAAACCAGTTACAAAACTCAGCAATCATTAATAGCATTGTTTTTTAGTGAAAAGTACATTTCGAGTTACTAACCTATAGAACACACTGAATTTATAAGTTGAGAATTTTGAAGACAAGTTATTTTAACCTTTTGTTTATGGTGATTTCTCAGTTAGATAAATGAGATACATAGCCTTTAACAGAGTCAAAAACAACTTTATTGATAAACTCTCTGAAAAGAAAGAAGGATACAGAGTAGTATGTCAATTGAATTTTTTTAATTTGGCATAAGTTCCATCCACAAGGGAAAGCTTGGTGTTTGGAAGGTGGATTGGAGGAGGGAATGCCAGATGTTTTTATTGGAGGGTGCTATCTCCAATTATTTGCATGGCCATAAAGCTCCCTTATAAGGCCGATGCCTTTCATTGCATGCAACAGTTCTGAGAAGGGACTATCAAAAAGAAGTAGTTGCAAGTATTTGTAGCCCTTTTTCCAAAGATTGTAACGTTCTTCCTTCCATCACTGATTTAAAGTCGTTAAATTTAATAGAAGTATCAATGCACATTGAAAGGGCTATTAGCTCTGTAAATGTCAAATTTTCCTAAATTTGAGCAAAGTTGACCACATAATGACACTATTAAAAGGTACTTATCATCAGACATTTATGCTTAGCGAAACTTGCCTCAATAACTCTGGAAGAAGGAAAAAAAGTAAACTGATCCCACCTCAGGTAAGAGGATTATTTTTATTCTCTGTTAAAGCCCTGTGGTTTTGAATGGTTGTCAAATGTTCCCCAAACTTGGAGAGAAGTCATCCACCCAATAGGAAAAGACAGATACTTTAGCAGTGTGTTTTCAGATCTGCATTTCCACTAAGAGTGAAGCATTCCTTAACTATCAGACCTTGGAATAATAAAGAATATGCGGCTTCTGTTGGCCTGATGACTGTCAACTGACAAGGAGATTTACCTTTCCAATTGATGCACAGATTTCTTAATCATCTTGGAGTAGTCATACTGATGTTTTCTGGCTGTTGCTGTTTAAAGATTCTAAAAATCAGCCTGTGGAATTAAACAGATCTATTATCCTAGAATATTCTGCTGAGGTTCCACTTAAAAAAGCTAGTCTGACTCTTCTGAAGTTATTTTGAAGAGTTTAAAATTAAACATGATAAAATATTCCTTGTATACTTCTATTTCAATTTTACCTAAGGTTTTAAGGGAGTGAATGCTCAATGTTTGAATTATGCTGTTCATATTTGCTAAAATTAAGGAGGATAAAAATATACTCAGCATTTGTGAGGCAGTAATATTCAGATGCTGTATTTTAATACAGTGACAACAGAGAAGTGATCTCTGTTAGGGGTCTGTGTTTCCTTTTTTCCTATCTTGCCCTTATCTCTTCTATACCATCCTGTTTCAAAAGAGAAAAAAAAAATTATGTTATACCAAGGACCCAAAACTTTGTAAATTTAGAGAGATAACTGAAAAATGCAACAAAATAATGCCTTTGTCCTAATTCTCCCAAGGCATATTTATCAAGCCTCAACTAAGTGTCAAGTACTGAATTAGATCCCAGCTACAAGTCAGTGAGTGAGACAGACTGCCTTTTCTGTGAAACTGAGGTTCTAGAAAGGTAAACAGCAATAAAACAAGGAAGCAAACAAGTGAGCATGCAGATTTATAAAATAAGTGTAAGTTTTTGTCGGTCCTGTGAAGGAAGCAAAAGTGAAGCAAAAATAGAGAATGGCAGAGGAGAACTGAGGTCAGGAGTGATTTCTCTGAGGTGATGGTATGTAAACTGAGATTTGAAGGATTAAAAAGAGAAGAGGCTAAGAGGCTATTTCAAACACAAGGGCAGGAGGTACAAAAACCCTGGAACAGGAAAGAGTTAAAGATGTCCAAGGGATTGAAAGACCAGTGTGCTGGCATCAAGGGGACAAGAGGGACAGTGATACAAAGGGAAGATATTTTCTTTATGACTGTTAATATTAGTTTATCCCAGTGCCAAAGAGAAAATCTCCTACTCACAAAAACATATCCACTTTCACATTTAAGGATATGTGTAAACATCCATTTAAAAGCAGAATATATAGCAACAAGTCAAAAGAGGTCAACTGTAATGATATGTTTAATATTTATACCTTTCTACCAATAAACAAAAGGTCCTTTTCCTCTGACTTCCAGGACACTGAATTATTCTGGGTCCCTTCTTACCTCTCTTGAAGCAATTCTGTCTTCTTTGTGAGATACTCTTTCTCTATTTCTTCTGGATAACTCATTCTCCACTTCCCACTATACACACCCTCCACGGTGATTCATAATTCCTCAACCTCACTTACCAACTCTATGTTGACTACCCCTACATTTCTGTTCTCAATCCTGGTTTGTCTCCTGAGTTCGAGACATAGATCCCACTGCACAATTGCAATATCCATGTCTATATCCATGGCAATGTCTGTATCATCTGTATTCCATGGGAATCTCAAACTCAACATGTCCCAAAATGAACTCACCACCTTCCCCAACTCAAGCAGAGTGGCAACACATATTTTTAATTATTTAATAAACATGTGTGTCATACTTCCTGTATGATGGTCAATCCTATTTACATTACTATGACGTAATATTAATGATGACACTCATTTTATGGATGTGTGAACTGAGACAAAGATAACTAATTTGCCAAAGGATATGTTGCTAATCTGAGGTTTAGACAAAGATAGCCTGGCTCCGGAGTCTATTCTCTCAAGTGCTGTGCTATCCTTACTCTCCCCAGGAGAAGGTCTCTTCAATAGAACAATTTGATAATATAGTCCTTTCTAATGGGGAGGTGTTACCTAAAGAGGCTTCAGAACAGTGTTGCAAAGGAAGGTTTGTTCTATGTGAGAAGGTTATTGAGATGTTGAGATATCATCTCCATCTTTAATAAGTACAGAATGTGCTTTTTAAAAAAAAATCAGTTTAGAACAATCCACCAATAACTTACTGCTAAAAAAATCATCTGCAAAAGACCTTGATTGATATATGTTACAATATATTTACTTCTATATATTCTACTTTGGAAAAAAATTACTTTGATAAATACCTGTCTTATAATTCTAAAAGTATATGTTGTTGACAATGATTCCCTTCAATATAAAATTTTATGAAACCAAATTTTTAAAACTTGCCCAACTGCCACCCTGAATTAGTTATTGGCTACACTAAGCATTATTGCAGTTACCTTAATTGGTTGTATAAACTTTAGAAGTCTAGACTCTTAAACAGAGTGCTGCAATGTAAGCAACTGGAACTGCCATCTGTGATGGGAGAAAGAAAAAGAAAAAGGTTGGTAAGTTTTTTAGCATGTATATATAACAGCATATCTACCTTATATGGGAATTAAACTATATACAACAAATACATTTTATAATAATATGCAATTGCAGTGAGGGGAAGTAACTTTATGTACCTTAAAACCAGGATTGGTAAGTATTTAACATCTACCAATTTACCAGATATTTTAGCAAAAAACAAAAAATAAGGATAATGAAGTAAGGATATTTATAAAGTCATGATCAGTCAGTTGAAGTCAGAGTTTATGAAGAGACCAAGCTGTTCACTGGTATTTAAAACTTGTGAATAAATGTTAATTACTATCCAAGGTGCCAGATTCTCTACTTTCATTAATTACTAATAAATTACACATTCATATAAAGTTCACTTTCCCAAAACCAAGATGGTAATATAATACCAAACTCACTAAGTAGTATAGTTTGGTAAGAATATGAAATAATAAAATGAATTTTACACTTTAGGAACAGACTACATAAGGCAAGTCATATTTTTTTTCTTGCATGGAAGATGTAGTTATTTGGTTATTTTAAACAAATGATGTTTAAAGTTCCAAATTGGATTATGTTACACATGAGATTTCCTTAATAAAGACTTTCTGGTATCTTGGTAAGCGATCTCCAGGATGGACTATTTTTCACATAAATATCTTCTGTCTAGAGTTATCAAAACTGATCTTACTGTTTTATTGTCCCTAAGCAGCTGCTTATTGTGCTAAACATTACCATTCATTTCTGCCACAGTATTTTACATGCACATGTATGTGCAGAGGGAGATTAATATATTTAATAATTCCTAATGTTTCATTCTTGAGCCATTCGAGATCCCCGCATTAAATTTCAATTAGTTTGGGGTTTCATTTGTTTTAGTTTCCACATGACTCTACTGAATCAACCAGATGCTATTCTAAATAGACAAAGCCTTTGTCTCAAGATATTTGTTGGAAAAGTTAACATTAGGTGCTTGATAGAGCAACTTCATACTCCTGTTATTAAGCAAACCTCACATTCAAGTTTCTTCCTGCATAAGTTACATAACCATAGGTGTGTCTTCCTATGGATCATGTTATCAGCAAAGGGGTATTGTCTCCTCCCTCTCTTGGTGGGAGGGGGGTGGGAGAAAAAGGTTGCTATTGTTGCCAAGCTAGAAAAGGAGGGCAGAGGTTCTCAATTTTGTTTCTCCCCTATGTTCAGATGCATAAAACCTAAGACCCAGTTGCTCTGACCACTCTTGAAGATCTATTCCATAGATATTTTATTCCATTTTGAAGATAGGTGATAGAACCTAAGATCATTTTTTAAAATACATGGGGAAAAAAAGGTGAAAATGGACATTTATAACAAAACCAACTTCTCAGATCTACTTTGCTGAAACTATTCTGGGGCTAGAACCTAAGAAAACAATCCCTTTTGCTCTTCCTCCCCCCCCCCCCCCCCGCCCCGCATTTTGTTGAATCAAGCTAACAGGCCTGTGTAGTAGGTCTTCTTGTCTGTTTTATTGGTGAGGAGCATGAGCCTCAAGTTTTAAATAACCTATCCAAGGTCTCAATCTATGTTGTGAAACTGATATTTAAGCCTATGTCCATCTGAATCCAATGCTGATGACCTTCCATTTGACTAGGCTGCCATCAGATGCCTAGATACACTAGGCACATGTACTCATTGAGAGATAGTATTTATAGCTAAAGGAACAACAGTAAAGGTGGGATTATGGCCAGTGGAATTGTATAAATTTGTGTTCAGTCACCACTGATTTACAAGAAGTTACCAGCATGTATTTACTTCTATCATTGCAAGTAAATGTGTATAGTGAGAATCAGACTCTGCCTGACAAAGATAACAGTATTTCTAAACCTCAAGGTATTTAACAGCAACACATAAATGAAAGATATCTAAAGAAACATTTCCAGCAAATCAGTATTTAATACAAGAGTGATTTTTCACTAACATAGTTATGAACTAGGAATATAGATGTTTGGCCTGAGCTTTACTTTCATTACATCAGTGGTCAAATGATTTAGTGTAATAAGGTGTTGAGTTATATAAATCTTTAATTCACTTTATTTATGTGTTCTCCTATTCATTTTTTTTTTTTTTAATAGGAAGCATTGCCATCATTGTGCCTCTTGTCCTCCTGGTGACTTTGATAACAACCTTAGTAATTGGTTTAGTGCTTTGTAAAAGAAAAAGAAGGTAAGATTCAATCATTTAGACAGTCAGTAAATAAATTACACACACAGTTACAGAAATGTAGGAATGTTTTCCTTTTAATTCTTAAAAACATTAGTTATTCCAACTGCAAAATCTTGTTTTCAAACCATTTTATCCCTCTATTTCATTTTAAAGTGAGTAAAATTCAGACAGCTCTTCTCCCTTGTTATGTTGATGGAATGGCTCCATTTATATATTCTAACAAAACTAACAAGGGGACATATTAATTAAAATTTCAGTAGAATTTTACATTTGTGGTAGTTTTTCCATGAAACACCAAGAGTCTCTGAAGTGTATCCTATTATCTTAATGTGTAGGATTAGTAATGTCAATACAATGATACTGAATATGTGTTGTATATCACAAATTGTGCATTAAATTCACAAATTCTGTATTTATTTATTTTATATATTCCTGGAAGTATAATTTTTCCATTATTTGAATAGGCAATTATAAAAATCTGGAAGCAGTAGGTTGTCTATAGAGTTATTATCCAGAACCAAGGATGACCTGGGTATTGAAACAATCTATTTCAAAGATTCTTTATCACTATTTGTTAGTCATGGTTTTCAGAAATAAAGGGTAAAATTTAATTTAAAAAATTATTAAGAGGGCCCCTGGATGGCTCAGTTGGTTGAACATCCAACTTCAGCTCAGGTCTTGATCTCACAACTCCTGAGTTTGAGCCCTGCACTGGGTTCTGTGCTGACAGCTCAGAGCCTGGAGTCTGCTTCTGATTCTGTGTCTCTCTCGCTCTCTGCCCCTCCCCCACTCGTGTTCTGTCTCTCTCTCTCAAAAATAAGTAAACATTAAATTTTTTTTAATTATTAACTAGTGAATATTCAATTTCAACTAATGTATTAGCTATTTAGGAGGAATATGTTCCAAGTGCATTTTTTATTGTTAAGTCTACTTTTGGGAAAAAACTTAATCACATTTAGACATTTTTTGTCCTCCCATGACTTGAAAATATCATTTGTTTTAACTGCACTTTATTTATTAACTTTCTGTGATTTATATTAAAATAAGACAGTAAACCTACAAATATGATAGTTTTATGTATCATGATCGTAATACTGAGACAACTTACATTAATGTTCACATATTCTAGGACAAAAACTATTAGAAGACAGCCTATTATCAATGGAGGAATCAATGTAGAAATTGGCAATCCATCTTATAACATGTATGAGGTGGATCATGATCACAACGATGGAGGTCTTTTAGATCCTGGGTTTATGGTAGATGCAACAAAGGTAATATGTTTTAAGACGGTGGACAGACAGTAAGCATTAACATTCTTGAGTTGCTTATCTGTAATACAGTCCTTAATTTTATCAGCATTTCTTTTATCTGAAGTTATAGTAAAGAACTTTAGGATGCATTGAATGTTATAGTCTCTTTTAAAGAAAAAATAAAATTAAGGACTGCATTCACCTGAAGCATGAAGTTAAGATAACATGTTTTGGAAAATATGTATTTATTCATTCATTTCATTTATATAAGTATAATTTACTTAAAATAATGTCTTATTCAAATATGTTGAGATGCTAGCACATCTGTATATACAGCGTAGTAGAAAAATACTGTCTGATTTATTTTTTAATAATAAGAAGAGTGCAGTACTTCATTGTCACAATAAGTATTTTATTTCCAGTAGTGCTTCATTGATTCAACTAAGCTGTGTCCTTGAATTTGCTTGTAATCAAATTACTTTTCAAAAATATTTTTTCTACCCACTAGAATAGCCCTCCTATTAATTTGGGTAATGTTGTGATACACATAGTCTAAAAATATGCCTTTTTTGGGTAAAGTTTCTGTTATTGTATGCTATTAGCACTTTTTAAGAGAAATAGATAAATGATGCAATTCTCCAGATAAAGTAAACTTGCTAAGATTCACTATGCTGTATTATCTTCATATTTTGCATGATAATTATAGAATATTTTATTATGAATTAAGAGCATCATTTTGCTTATTATAGAATGATTTTCCTTAGCTTATTCATTCATTTATTGGATACTTATTTATTTTCTGATATTTTACAAGTGCTTTGTCCAAAAGGTACCTTTATATTGTAAATAATCAAATTGAACAATCTATGTCCAAATGGTTTTGCACTCATAGCAAGAGCTGTTCCCAAAGATGTTGAATTACCGTCCCATTCACTCAAGCTAGTTCTGAATCTATGGCCACACTCTCTAAGCCTGAAAATGATGGTCAAACATTTGTTTCTCTGAAAAGGAATCAATTATTATTGCATGTATAAATTTTTACACTATCAGAGGCTATTGTAGTGATTTTTTTCCTAATTAGAAATAAATTTACATTAATTATTAATTCATTAACTAACTCCTACATTTTAAATCGTGAAATAAATCCTGGAAACCTAAGTGTCAGTGTTTTCTACTTAAAATTAAAAGTCTATATACTTTATGCACATTAGAATTTGATACTTTTTCTATGAAGAAGAAAGACATCTTAAATAATAGAATTCTCATATTCTTTGAATTTTTCTTAGGAAAAAAGTACAGTTTAAGTATAATATTAACTGATAAGGACCTACTTTATGTAGTTTTCATAAGAAGGAGAGTTCTCATTTTCCCCATAATTTTTATTTCTGGTGATAGAATTAGGTAAATTTTGGATAAAGAAAATAGCTTTTCAGTACTCCATTTAAAAATTTTTCCACATTTACTCTAGGAAGATAAAAACTATGCTTCAGTGCCCCTCAAATATACTTTTAATGTACTTTGCACATAACACTCAGTAAATATTTATTTACAGTAAATATTTATTTACCAATTTGCTGACTGATTGACCAAAATTACCTTAATGCGACTTAAATGGCTGAGTCTAATTAGCTTCTGATTTTTGAAACGTAAATATGAGTTGTTGCCTAAGAAGTAACTGCAAAAAACACAGCTAGTCCTATTAGGTATAAACAGTTTTGGAAAGCAGAAGGCCACACCAAAGCAACCTTAATGATCAAATGTTTTTCATAGAGTATTTGCTGTGTCACAGTGGTTTGGTAGAGTCATGACGTGATCCCATAAAAATTGTGTAACACATAAAGACGATTTTATAGAACAGTCATTTTCATTATTTTCAAAATGGATAAAATTTATATTTCAATCATACCTTCTAATCAAAATAACTGAAATAGTAAATAAAGTTAATAAAAAGATTTGCCTATGGAGGCAATTAGAGAATAGTTTGAAAATTACAAAAAAAAGTGAAATTAGTATTTACTAATTCATCTCAAATCTTACTTATTTTCAATATTTTTATAAAAATGAGATCTTTATAGAGGAAAATAAAGAGGCAATATTGACCTAATTTTATACTTAAAATCTTTCTCTGAGACCCTTGCCCTTCTCCAAACTTTGTGATTATTCAATGTTAAGAGTTGATAGTTAATTTTTTTTCAATTCACCTTTAACGTACTTTAGAGTATGTATATTCATTAATATTTGTATGCTCTTCAACTTTTCATCCAGTACTTTTCCCCATTTTGGGCCACTAATGAATACTCTATCCTGAATATGAGTGTACCAGATTGGCTAATTCCGCCCTTAGACCCAGAAAACTCTAAAGTCAGTATTTTTGCATGAAGACTCAGTGAACTAGTATAAATAGTAATCCATCTGGAAAGTCAGATTTCCAAAACAGATTTTTTTTAAATACCAAATTTTTAATTTTTTAATTTTTTTAAATATACAGTGGTGATGAATCTTCAAATAGAAGCAGTCAGAGATTTAAGTCTTAAGAATGGGCTACTGTCAAAACTCTTCAAAGAGACAAAACTTTAAGTGAGGGATGCTTGTGGTTTTTTTCACAGAGCTGTTAGCAAAGATACAATTTATTTGGGAAGGATGAAGTTAAATAAATAGAAATGAATGGAGGTCTCTAGATGCATGGCATGTCTATCAGTAAGCTGCACATAATAGAAATGTCTACTTGTGAAGCACAGATCCAATATTGTTTTTTCTTAATCTATTAAAGTTACTCTGCATGCACTGTTCATGCCCCAGGGCTAATGATTTTTTTCTACTATTTTTATGACTTAATATGAGTTTATGTTAATGAAAATCATTCCATGATATTAGATCAGAAACTAAAATTCTCTGTTTACATACAGGCCAGGTACATAGGGGGAGGGTCCAGCGCTTTCAAGCTTCCACACACAGCGCCGCCCATCTACCTAAACACTGATTTGAAAGGACCACTTACTGCTGGGGTGAGAGAAGAAAGTTCATTATTCCATATCCATTCCATCACAGAACCCCTCACAATGAAAGATGATGGCTAGACTTAGATAAGGGCTGTCTTTAATTGAGTTTTAATTAACAAGAGGTTTCAAAACAGCATTAAAATCAGGACTTATGTTTTATGTCTTGCCTATGCAAGATCATATATAAGACATGTTATCATTTTAGACAAGCTATTAAGTAGAAATACCTCTTCTGCTGATTTTGAAAATGTCACAGCACTTTAACAATAAAAATGAGTATTGGCTATTCTTAGAAATCTCTAGTCAGAAATTTAAATAATTTAAACTGAAATTCATGTTTGATTTGATTTGCCTCCTATTAAGATGTTTTCTTGAGTGGATACAAGTTTGATATCCAATTAAATAAAAATATATTACAAAGTGTGGTGTCATATTGAGAAATTAAAAATGGTCTAATGAAACCCTTCTTAAACATTTTTTTTTAATTGAGTAACAAGTTTTTAGAGGAAGGTACTCAGTCTACAGTTACATGGTGCATGGTGGATGAAAGAGGGATAAAATAGGGGTATCAAGATTCCTAGGGATACATATGTTCTCCCTTGTACCTCTCTCCCATCAGCTGTTGTCCATTCTCATTCTTTATCATGTTTGTCTCATTCGCATGACTCAGAGATTATATATTTCTTGTTCGTAACTAAGATTTAGTGTTCTGCTTTTGGGAAGACGAAACAAAACTAAACAAAGACTAGGCAATGAATTCTTGGGTTAAGTTTCAACTCATAAAATCATGAACATTGCATGTTTTTCAACTGAAAGAGATCACTTCTGCATGTCTCAATTCCACTTCACAGCGCTCTATCTATGAAAATTAAGAAGACTGTGGACTTCACAATTCCTTGAAAGAATCCAAAATACTTCCTGTGATAAATACATATAGGTTGTCTGAAGCAAAAATATTGTCTTTATTTTAAAGTCTATTCCACCAATATACTTTACTGTTATTTTCTTTGTTTCCTATTTTTGACTTCATAGTGGAAAATTATAAGCCTCAAGCAATTAGATGACTTTCTGTAAACACATATTTCCTGCTGCTGCTATGGCAATAAGGGGACAAACACATTGACTGGAAATGAGATGATTTGGTCTAATGTTTTACACTTTTAAATAAGTCTCAGTGAATATTGTTATCACAAAGATATCCTTGGGCTTTTACTATCATGTCAAAGCTCCACTTAGATTCCCAAGTTACCTGAAAAACGTACAATTATGTTTTAATCTGACACCATGCAGAAGTCAACTAAAGCCTGTCAACAGAATTTAAATTACATTTATATAATTACTATTTAGCAAATTAAATGTATTTCCTATAAATGTTGTTAACATTAAAAGACAAATATCCTAGAAAATAACTAATGTGTTCAAAACTGATAATAAAGTTGTATTTATCTCTTTTTTCTCTCCTTCAGCCAACAAATTACTCCAATCCAGTGTATGCAAAATTATATATGGATGGGCAAAACTGTCGAAACTCCTTAGGAAGTGTTGATGAAAGGAAAGAACTGCTTCCAAAGAAAATAGAAATTGGGATAAGAGAGACAGTGGCATAATCAGCTATACCTTTTATATGCTGTATAAATGTATAAAATATAAGGATGACTTTTGTATGTTCCAATAGTATTTTACTTGTTTTGGCATCAGCATTACCTCTTTCTTTATCTTTTTCCTGGTTAATTGTTTTCTGAGTTTTCTGGGTTTTGTTTTTTGCTGATGACTGTTGATTGACCATTTGTATGGTATTTTTATGAAAAAGAACTGCACTACAATACAATTTACAACAATGCTGCTGATATGATTCACCTTTGAATTTGTTAAAATTAAAAACAACATATTCCTTTGTAGTGTGAATATGAGCAATCTATTTTGTATGAACTTTTTTGGTTCTACTTAATCAACAAAGAGAATCTCTGCACTTTTTCACTGTATGATCTGGAAGCTGTAAAAACAATGTCATTTTATTTTTCCATTTAAATTGATGGAAGAATGATTGAATGGTCAACTCTCTTCTTTGTGCCCATTTAGATTGATTCAGACTGCTGAAAATATCCAGCCCTCACAAGTCCAGCATCACCTGCTTTGAAATTAGCCTTAGATTGCCACATGATAGATGAGAATTTTGAGGAAAAACTTTTAAAAACATATAAAATTAATAATGTGCATGGATACATACGACTACATTTGCCAAAATTTAGTGTACTCTATGTGATATACTAAACATATACACCCTGTAAACAATAGTTATATTTAGGTGGTAGAACATAGCAAAAAATATAATCAGAAGCGGAAAGACCACACCTGCTATGGGATAAGACCTTTTGTTCTCCCTCAGTCCTGAGGTCAACAGCCAGCAGAGAGCACAACAGGGCATTGGCTACGCATGCCTTAGGAAGTTCTTCCCAGTCATGTGCATTTTGTGGAAGATTAACCCAACCCCCTACCACACAGAACACTGAACAATAATATATAAGCACACAAATTGATGACAGAATTTCAATTATGTGAATGCATTCTCTTTGCTAGGTCAAAAGGAACGGCAAAACAGCCATTGCCATGTAGAGTACTTGGGAAATATTTTCAATACACAATATGGCTAACCCATCACTTGCCCTATTCAAAATGTATTCTTAAAGGACTTTCCAAGTTATAGAAGAAAACTTATCTACCCCAACTCAAAGGTGGAGAGTAGAAATGCTGACCAGTTACTCTGGTACTCCGGTTTCTTTGGTTTATGCAAAACACATGGACCCCATTCACTCTTTGGTTTATTTGTTTTCAAATTTTGATTGAAACAAGTACAATTTATTTAAGTTGTATAAAAAGGATAGCATTTTTATACAGATATCTTTAAAGGCACAAAAGATTTATTCACAAGGTATGGAGGGCTTTTTGTTCCTCTGATAGACATGACTGACTTTTAGCTGTCATAATGTATTAACCTAACAGATGAAATATGTTTGTGGTTGCTCTTTATCCCTTTGTACAAGCATTAAAAAAAACTGCTGTTTTATAAAGAGACTTTTTGTTGTACTATGTGCATGCATACTACCTATTTCTAAACTTTGCCATATTGAGGCCTTTATAAACTATTGATTTATGTAATACTAGTGCAATTTTGCTTGAACGATGTTATGCATATCATAAACTTTTTCAGGTTCTTGTTTAAGTACATTTTTTAAATTGAACAGTATTTTTCATTTTGGTTATAATAGTCATTTTGCCTATGTTTCTACAATGAAGTGTTAAATACTTTATAAAAAATTGTTGACTGACTTATTTAAATGAAATTCTACATATTTAAGTGCTTGTGTTGGGTAATTTTTAAAAGAAAAGTCCTTTCTTTGTGCAGTGTAATATTCTTAGGAAACTATTTCAGTAAACATGAGACATAATTTCGTTACATCCTTAGAACATACTTTCTGGGGTAGGATTGATTTCATTACATCACTTATAAAAGCACAACAGAGAAAGCATTTTCTCTCTTCTTGAAGCAGAAACATTTTCCTTACTTTATATTTCCCCTCCATCTTACATTGCTTATTGCAGACTCTTGTGTTGCAATAGAAAGAGAGGTAGGTTTTTTATCCAGTAGTGTGACAATTGTATTGAAATAAGCCAAAACTCTTCTGCCCTTCCCATTCTCAAAAAGTGTACTTTGTGCAAAACTCAGATTCCATTAGATGCTAGTTAGGCATTGTTTTGTGTTTGAATGGTTACTGCTATGCCTACCTGGAGTATCGGAATGGAGAAGTACATATAGGTGGGTCTGATTTACTGAAGCTATCACTGAGTTATGTTAGTTATATTATCTAAAGGGGCTTTTTGTTATCAGAGCTTTATAAATGTAACTAAAATTATTATTTGAAAGAAACAGAACCTATAGACTGAAGTGATCTTAATACAATTAATAGTGGTATAAATATCTAGCAAATCATATATGATACACAGCCAACAAACCAACACTCAGAATCTGGCACAATGACCTGTTTTCTCACTAGGACATTGATGCAAGCCATAGTTGAGAGAGCTCAGGATACTTTTTAACCTCTACATTCCATCTACATAGGTCGTTATGTCCACATTATGCTTCACCATCCCATGTTAGTTCATTCAAGTCTGCATCAGAGTTCATTGTCTTTCTTTCTGCCGTTACTTTGCCTTCAGTCCTTACAGGACAAAGATATTTTTTCAACTACTTAAATTTATTTATATAGCTCTAGCTCTTTCTGTTTCAAGTTTCTTATGCAAGAAATTCAGGTGTATAATTCTCCTCCACAGTGACCATACTTTATAAATGCCATCACCAAAATGCTTCCTAAAATATACCTTTGAGCTCTGATGGAACATATTTTCTAAAAATGCTTCATTGTAAATTCTCCTTCCTACCCAAATGATTATTCATCCAAAGTAGGGGTTTTAAACCTCTTGATGTTTGGGGCCAGTTGATTCTCTGTTGTCCTTTACAAGGTTGGATAGTTAGCAGGACTCTGCCTTCTGTCCATTAGATGCTACTAGTACCACCCAAAGTTGCAACAACCAAAATGCCTACAGACTTTGCCAAACTTCTCCTGAGGAACAAAACTGCACTTTTATTTAGAACAGATGATCTAGAGCTATGTTCTGCCTTCCACTATTAAAAAAGTCTCAGCTGTAACAGCTAACCCTCAGCATCAAAATAATGGCACTCCCAAGTTTTTAAGTCTTTAATGCTTATGATGTATGAGTTACAGAAATTTGGTATTAGTAAAGTGCCTGTACATTTAAAAAAAAAAAAATCACTAAGGGACAAAAGTTTCACTTGGAAACTTTTACAATTTTGTATAAATTGGGCCATTTTAGTTTATGTAACTTTTATTTGTGGCCATTTAATGTCATTTATGATTGTTTTGTTTTGTGCTTGATTATATGCTTGTTTTGTTGGTTCTTGAGGTTGAGATTTAAGCTTGTACTTTTTTTGTAGGAATGTTACTTTCTATTTTTATGATGACTCATATATGAAGTTCAATATTCAATGTATGTTATAGCTACCATAAGTGAACTATAATATGCAAAATATCCACAATTTCCAAATCCTAACAGGAAAAATTGCTACATGTGATGAAGGGAATAGAAAAAATACACTGCTTATTTTTCTTTATCCTTTCTTGTGTCCATATCTTCACATAGCTACTCTGGATATAAAATCTGATTCCTCTCTAAGAATACTACTACTATTTACAGAGTCAACTCTTTCATGCAGTTTTACTTAAATTAAGAGACAAAGAATCCCGCAGAGTTGAGCAAAATATTAACTGACCATTTTTTGAAAGCTGTATTTTTCATCTTACGCTACATTCCAATTCTCATCAGCTTATTTAATGAAAAATTTTCTCAATATTAGATGATATAATTTAATGTAAATTAGAGTCATTGTTTAAATAGAAATCCTTAAATTATAACTTATAAGAAAAGGAGACACTCAAGCACTTTTTGTGAAGCTGACTACTGGGTAATACAGCAAAAAAAAAAAAAAAAAAAAGATTTTGTTCTATGTATTTTGAATGTGAGAAAAACAAAAAGAGCCAGAAAATAGTTAATTTTCCACTTCTGCTACCAATTCCATTGCTAACTTAACATATCCAAAAAGCTAACACATCGAGGAAAAGATAAAGTTAATTAACAACTACAGAAGTAGTTTTATTCAGAAAAACATTTAGTTTTTGATAATATAATATCCAGGGGCCCAGGAACATGTACTTCATAATGTGCTGTACATGTATCTAGTCTAAAAAAAAAAGAAATGAAATAAGTTCTTTGGTTTAAATTTTCTGTATAGATATTACACCTAAGTGGCTGTAATTTATTCTGAAAAATAGTTTCTAGTGATATCATTTTTTTTGTATCCAAAGTGATCAAAAATCAAAAGAAAAATTAGTACTAAAGATGGCCTATTTGATAAATTCTATGCTTAGAATGTATTCATTGTCTCTGACGGATAGTCTGCCCCTTTAGCTGGGGTTTGTAAGATAACGGTGAACTTAAGCAATGCAGTACTGACGCTTTACTCATTTGTTCACTCCAAGATAATTTTTCAGCGTAACAACTTCTGCAGTTTTAATACATAAAGTATGAGCCTCCTGATGCAATTGATTTCCAGACTATTCATGCCATAGTGGCTTGGAAACCAATAATAAAACTTGTAAGCTTTCAAAAGATAATGTCCATAGTGAAAACCAGAGACATCTTATTCAGATCGGTAATTTAAGTATGAGTGAGAAAATATTTTTTCACACACAGAATAAACTGTGAAATATAATCAAGAAAAATAATGTAGGAGTTTGGAATATAAGGCTGCTTATGGAGATACTTAAAAGCAATACACAGAAGCACTTGAGTGGCTCAGTTGGTTAAGCTCAGTCCTGATTTTAGCTCAGGTCATGATCTCACAATTCATGGGATGAGCCCCACATCAGTCTCTGTGCTATCAGCATGGAGCCTCCTTGGGATTCTCTCTCTCCCACTCTGTCCACCCCCCACTCTGTCTCACTCTCTCTCACAATAGAATAAACATGTAAAATATATATACAAAGTTTAGGTTTAGAGTGACTTGACTAATGAGCTAAACATTTCTCAGTGGATAATGTACAAAGATAGGTAGGAAAAAACTGGACAATGAGACTGCAAACAGAAGTAACCTCCATCCCTGCAGTCAGCTAGCATCAATGGTATCTTTGTGGAAATTTATATAAATATACAACAACAACAACCACCTCACGTATTTTCACACACTGACTTTGATCTCCAATTAATTGTGAAGATGGCTCTGCTCTGCTATTTTATGTAAAATTCAATTATGTTTAGCTTCTCTGGATTATAATTTCAGTGGTCAGTACCCTTATCCAGAATGATAACTAATCCCTAGTTTCTTATTCCTAAATATAAAATCATATTTCTTTCCATTTGCTTCTTTTTCTCCCCAAAGTGACAGTATAAGAAACCAATATTCCTCTTTGACTATTTTGTCATAACCTGTATTGCTTATTCCATTGTAAAAAAAAATTTAGAAAATAAATATTAAAAAAAGAAAAATTACCACTAAGTTAAAGCACAAGAAATAACCAGTTACCATTTTCAAGAATTCTGATTTGTTGTAGATCATGCATAAATTTAAATTTTCTATCCCACTTTTAAAATATAACATTTAACATTGAAATATTTGGTTTTATGTCTTTCTCATGCTTTTATTTAATCACTTATTTTTATTCAGTTTCTGTCTACTTTTTTTATTTTTTTAAATGTTTATTTATTTGAGAGAGAGAGAGAGAGAGAGAGAGAGATTGAGAATTCCAAGCTGTCTGTCTGCACTGTCACCACAGAGCCTAACACAGGGCTTGATCTCACAGACTGTGAGATCATGACCTGAGCTGAAATCAAAAGTTGGACACTTAACCGACTGACCCACACAGGTGCCCCTCAATTTCTGTTTATTCTATGTTGATTTTATATTGCTTGGTTTTATTTTTCTCTCTTGATTTAAAAGTTATTCATTTATTATTTGTTTTACTGTTAGAATATTTTTAAAGTTAAAAGTATTTAACAATCCAAAGTTTAAAAATAAGTCTTTTTGTTTTTCTTCTAAGATGAGAAGTTTAGCATTCTTAGATTCTCCTAATCTAACCTGCCTTCATAGTCTTTGATATAGTTTGTGGTTTTATCTTCATAATATTTAACTGAATTAGTATTTTTACATTTTTTTATCTTCTCTTTGTTATTTGGAAATTTTCAACTATTTTTACATTTAGTATTTCTCTTTTAAAACTCATTATTCCTAGGGACTCCTGGGTGGCTCAGTTGGTTAAGCATCACACTCTTGATTTCAGCTCAGGTCATGATCTCTTGGGTCATAAGATCAAGCCCCATGTCAGGCTCTGCATTGACAGCACAGAGTCTGCTTGGGATTCTCTCTCTCTCCCTCTCTCTGCCCCTCTTCCACTCTCTCTCCCTCTCAAAATAAGCATTTTTCAAAATACCTTATCAATCCTTTTACTATATGATTTTTTCATTCTTAATTTCTCTAATTCTGACTTATTTTATTGGTATATTTCATCAAACATCCTTATAAAAAACCTTCATCTGTGGTATATTTGCTGAACTGTTGTATTTATACAAATATGTCTCCAAGACCTTAAAATACAAATGTCAACTCAACCCAGTGGAGCTTTTTGCTTCCTCTAAAATTAGGTTGCACCTGCCTCACACTATTTTCTGGTATTCAGTGTTGTTAAGGATAAGTCTGAGACCAAACAGATTTTTCTTTTTTTGTAATATTTCTCCCTAGACTTAAAAGCCCAAAGCTAATTATAATAAAAGTATTTTGCTACATATGTTTTTATTAATTTTTTCTACTTACAATCTGTTTTCATCTGAGATTCGTTTTCTTCAAGATGTCTTTATTATTTCTGTGCAGATTGTTTTATTTACTACACAGAAACAGTAGTTCCTAGGTTAAGTCTTTCTTTTTCTCACATATGTATCATTTTAATAATTTTTCTTGTTTTTCTTTTATTCTAAGAGAGATTTTCAGGTTTCTGACCTGCATTTTTAATTTTCTTTTTTCCCTGCAGACTCAACTGATTTTTCATGTGTGCATATATGCATGAGTCTCAGAATGAATTTTTCCTTATTTTACTCAGCTTTGTTTTTAACTTAGTTTTTTATTGTCCCGTGTAGTGTCTTTTCTTCTCAGAGCTTTCTGCCGAGGTGTCATAGTATCTATTTCCTGTGTCCTACTCACAATACCAACTAATTTCCAAAATTACCTTTTTCAACAATTCTGTAAGTCTAAGGCATGATGCCCTGATGTCTTTGTTCTATGAAATTAAAAAATAATAATAACAGTTCAAGATGCTTTTTATTTTCTTTCTATTTACCAATGTTTAATTACAGATACAACATTCTACTTCCAGTGATGCCCAGTATACAATATTTATTTGTTTCCACATTCCATCAATTATATGCCTCTTACATAACTTTCTTGGGCCTATAACTGCAGGACTATTTCTCCCTCATTTATCCTAGTGGGTCTTTCCTAGAACCCTATATTATTATTTTCATACTCATATCCCTATATTTTTATTTACTTAAATAATGACAGAGAAGTACATGAAAACATCAATGCTCCTGTATACCATAATACCAGGATTCTTTCTGTAATTTACACTGAGTTATATTCCCAAATATCTTGTCTTATATTGTGCTCTAACCTTCTGTAAATTTATTAGGGGAGAGACAGGCTTTTTTAGTGTATTCACACCAATTCTCTTTCTTGGAAACCGTCTCAGATATCTGCCCTATTTTCTGGCAGCATCACTCTTTGAAAGATAGAACCTTGGATTGGTAGCAGTGACTGTTCAGTGGAAGGATGGCTAACAACTTCCTTTTCTAATACAGATCCCAAAACTTTGCATCTTGATACAGAGCATGGGGTTTGGGGAGGGGGGATGAGCTAAAAGGGTAAGGGGCATTAAGGAGTCTACTCCTGAATCATTGTTGCACTATATGCTACCTAATTTGGATGTATATTTAAAAAAATTAAATTAGGAGAGGTAGGGAAGATGGCGGTGTAGGAGGATGCTGGGCTCACCTCGTCCTTCTGATCACTTAGATTCCATCCACATCGGCCTAAATAACCCAGAAAACTGCCAGGAGACTAGCAGAGCGGACTCTCTGGAGCCAAGTATAGACAAGAGGCCCACGGAAGAAGGTAGGAAGGGTGGAAAGGCGGTGCGCGCTATACAGACTGGCTCGTGGTAGAGCGGCAGCCCGCGCAGCAAGGCAGAGCCCCAGAGTCTGACTTAAAAAGTGGAGGGGCCAGACTGCATGAGTTCTGACAGCCACAGGGACTTAACATCTGGAATGTTATAAGTCAATAGCTCTGCTTGGAGAGCAGGAGGGCAACAGGACACCTGGTGGGAAATGTGTTGAGCTCTGGAAGACAGAGCTTAGCTTAGAAGAAAACAAAGGCCCTGGCCAGTGCCATCTCCCTCTCCCATCCCCCAGCCGAAATCCCCAAGGGAACCAGTTCCTGTCACCAAACTTGCTTGCACCGCGCAAACACCCAACGCTGTGCTTCTGTGGATCCATCCCTCTGATGGGTCTGCCTCCCTCCTGGTGCTGCAGGGTCCCTCCTGAAGGGGCCCACCGAAAACAAAGGGAGCTAAGCCTACCCCTCCCACCCCTGTGCACCTTGCGGTTCCACCCTGGCTAATACGCCAGATCCCATTGAAGCAGCACCACAAGCCCGGCAGTGTGCAAGTAGCCCAGACAGGGGCCACACCACTCCACAGTGAGTCCTGCTCCTGGGAGAGGGGAAGATAAGGTACACAGCAGTCTGACTGTGGCCCCAACAGTGGGCTGGGGGCAGACATGGGGTCTGACTGTGACCCTGCCCACCAGCACAAGTTACTCTGGACAACACAGGGGAAGTGCCCCGCAGTTGGGAGCCACCACAGGGACTACCTAAAATGACGAAATGGAAGAACTCTCCTCAAAAGAAACTCAAGGAAGTAGCAACAGTAACAAATTGATCAAAAACAACTTAAGCAATATAACAGAACAAGAATTTAGAATAATAGTCATAAAATTAATTGCTGGTCTTGAAAAAAGCATAGAGGACAGCAGAGAATCTATTGCTACAGAGATCAAGGGACTACGAAATAGTCATGAGGAGCTAAAAAATGCTATAAATGAGGTACAAAATAGAATGGAGGTGGCCATAGCACGGATTGAAGAGGCAGAAGAGAGAATAGGTGAATTAGAAGATACAATTAATGGAAAAAGAGGAAGCTGAGAAAAAGAGGGATAAAAATTCCAGGAGTATGAGGGGAGAATTAGAGAACAAAGTGATGCAATCAAACTGAACAATATCTGTATCATAGGAATTCCAGAAGAGGAAGAGAGAAAGAAAGGGGTGAAGGTGTAACTGAACAAATCATAGCTGAGAACCTCCCTGATCTGGGGAAGGAGAAAGGCAATGAAATCCAAGAGGCACAGAGAAATCCCTTCAGACATAACTTGAATTGATCTTCTGCACAACATATCATACCAAACCTGGCAAAATACAAGGATAAAGAGAAAAATCTGAGAGCAGCTAGGGGTAAACAGGCTCTAACTCACAAAGGGAGACTCATGAGACTAGGAGCAGACCTATCTACTGAAACTTGGCAGGCCAGAAAGGAATGGCAGGAAATCTTCAATGTGATGAACAGAAAAAATATGCAGCCGAGAATCCTTTATCCAGCAAGACTGTCATTCAAAATAGAAGGAGAGATAAAGGTCTTCCCAAACAAACAAAAACTGAAGGAATTCATCACCACTAAACCAGCCCTACAAGAGACCCTAAGGGGGATTCTGTGAGTGAAATGTTGCAAGGACCACAAAGTATCAGACATAACTACAAGCATGAAACATACAGACATCACGATGACTCTAAACCCATATCTTCTATAATAACACTGAATGTAAATGGACTAAATGCTCCAACCAAAAAACATAGGGTATCAGAATGGATTAAAAAAAAACAAAAAAAAAAAAAAAAAAAAAAACCAAGACCCATGTTTGCTGTCTAGAAGAGACTCATTTTAGACCTGAGGACATCATTAGATTGAAAGTGAGGGGATGGAGAACTATCATGCTACTGGAAGTCAAAAGAAAGCTGGAATAGCCATACTTATATCAGACAAACTAGACTTTAAATTAAAGGCTGTAACAAGAGATGAAGAAGGACATTATATAATAATTACAGGATCTATCCATCAGGAAGAGGTAACAATTATAAAAGTCTATGCACCGAATACAGGAGCCCCCAAATATATAAAACAATTAATCACAAACATAAGCAACCTTATTGATAAGAATGTGGTAATTGCAGGGGACTTTAATACTCCACTTATAACAATGGATAGATCATTTAGACATGAGATCAATAAATAAACAAGGGCCCTGAATGACACATTGGATCAGATGGATTTGACAGATATATTTACAACTCTGCATCCCAAAGCAACAGAATATACTTTCTTCTCGAGTGCACATGGAACATTCTCCAAGATAGATCACATACTGGGTCACAAAACAGCCCTTCATTAGTATACAAAAACTGAGATCATACCATGCACACTTTCAGACCACAGTGCTATGAAGCTTGAAATCAACCACAGGAAAAATTCTGGAAAACCTCTAAAAGCATAGAGGTTAAAGAACACCCTAGTAAAGAATGAATGGGCCAACCAGGCAATTAGAGAAGAAATTAAAAAATATATGGAAACAAATGAAAATGAAAATACAACAGTCCAAATGCTTTGGGATGCAGCGAAGGCAGTCCTGAGAGGAAAATACATTGCAATCCAGGCCTATCTCAAGAAACAAGAAAAATCCCAAATACAAAATCTAACAGCACACCTAAAGGAAATAGAAGCAGAACAGCAAAGACACCCCAAACCCAGAAGAAGAAGAGAAATAATAAAGATCAGAGCAGAAAAAAAACAACAGAGAATCTAAAAAAAACTGTAGAGCAGATCAACGAAACCAAGAGTTGGTTTTTTGAAAAAATTAACAAAATTGATAAACCTTTAGCCAGGCTCTTCAGAAAGCAAAGGGAGAGGACCCAAATATATAAAATCATGAATGAAAATGGAATTATTACAACCAATCCCTCAGAAATACAAGCTATTATCAGGGAATACTATGAAAAATTATATGCCAACAAACTGGACAACCTGGAAGAAATGGACAAATTCCTATGCACGCACCCACTTCCAAAACTCAAACATGAATAGAAAACTTAAGCAGAAATAGAAAACTTAAACAGCAAAGATTGTTATCAAAAATCTCCCAACAAATAAGAGTCCAGGACCAGATGTCTTTCCTGGGGAGTTCTGCCAGACGTTTAAAGCAGATAATATCTCTCCTTCTCAAGTTCTTCCAAAAAATAGAAAGGGAAGGAAAACTTCCAGACTCATTCTATGAAGCCAGCAATACTTTTATTCCCAAACCAGACAGACACCCAGCAAAAAAAGAGAGCTACAGGCCAATATCCCTGATGAATATGGGTGCAAAAATTCTCAACAAGATACTAGCAAATCGAATTCAACAGCATATAAAAAGAATTATTCACCATGATCAAGTGGGATTCATTCCTGGGATGCAGGGCTGGTTCAACATTCGCAAATCAATCAACGTGATACATCACATTAATAAAAAAAAGGGGAGAACCATATGATCCTGTCAATCGATGCAGAAAGGGCTTTGACAAAATCCAGCACCCTTTCTTAATAAAAACCCTTAAGAAAGTCGGGATAGAAGGAACATACTTAAAGATCATAAAAGCCATTTATGAAAAGCCCACAGCTAACATCATCCTCAACGGGGAAAAACTGAGAGCTTTTTCCCTGAGATCAGGAATACGACAGGGATGCCCACTCTCACCGCTGTTGTTTAACATAGTGCTGGAAGTTCTAGCATCAGCAATCAGACAACAAAAGGAAATCAAAGGCATCAAAATTGGCAAAGATGAAGTCAAGCTTTCGCTTTTTGCAGATGTCATGATATTATACATGGAAAATCCGATAGACTCCACCAAAAGTCTGCTAGAACTGATACATGAATTCAGCAAAGTTGCAGGATACAAAATCAATGTACAGAAATCAGTTGCATTCTTATACACTAACAATGAAGCAACAGAAAGACAAATAAAGAAACTGATCCCACTCACAATTGCACCAAGAAGCATAAAATACCTAGGAATAAATCTAACCAAAGATGTAAAAGATCTGTATGCTGAAAACTATAGAAAGCTTATGAAGGTAATTGAAGAAGATATAA